>NW_012101587.1:904755-947636 GCF_000951045.1 Mandrillus leucophaeus | reverse complement strand
GCTGAGAATCAAATCACAAACTCAACCTCTTTTATAAAAGCTGCAAAAAAAAAAAAAAGTAATACTTAGGAATATACTTAACCAAGGAGGTGAGAGACCTCTACAAGGAAAACTACAAAACACTGCTGAAAGAAATCATAGATGACACAAACAAATAGAAACACATCCCATGCTCATGGATGGGTAGAATCAATATTATGAAGATGACCATGCTGCAAAAGTAATCTACAAATTCAGTGCAGTTCTCATCAAAATACCACCATTATTCTTCACAGAACTGGAAAAAACAATCCTAAAATTCATATGGAACCAAAAAAGAGCTCGCATAGCCAAAGCAAGACTAAGCAAAAAGAACAAATTGCATGGTACTGGATAAAAACAGGCATATAGACCAATGAAACAGAATAGAGAACCCAGAAATAAAGCCAAATACTTACAGTCAACTGATACCCGACAAAGCAAACAAAAACATAAAAGTGGGTAGAGGACACCCTATTCAACAAATGTTGCTGGGATAATTGGCAAGCCACATGTAGAAGCCTCATCTCTCACTTTATACAAAAATCAACTTAAGATGGATCGAAGACTTAAATCTAAGACCTGAAGCCATAAAAATTCTAGAAAGTAACATTGGAAGATACCTTCTAGACATTGGCTTAGGCAAAGACTTCACGACCAAGAACCCAAAAGCAAATGCAACAAAGACAAAGATAAACAGATGTGACATAAACTAAAAAGCTTCTGCACAGCAAAAGAAATAATCAGCAGAGTAAACAGCCCACAGAGTGGGAGAAAATCTTCACAACCTATACATCTGACAAAGGACTAATATTCAGAATCTACAAGGAACACAAGTCATCAAGAAAAAAAACAAACAATCCCATGAAAAAGTGGGCTAAGGACATGAATGGGCAATTCTCAAAAGAAGATCCACAGATGGCCAGTGAATGTATGAAACAATGCTCAGCATCGAGAATGATCAGGGAAATGCAAATCAAAGCCACAGGGCAGCACCACCTTACTCCTGCAAGAGTGGCCATCATCAAAACCAGCAGATGCTGGCGTGGACGTGGTGAACAGGGAACACTTCTACACTGCTGATGGGAATGGAAGCTAGTACAGCCACTATGGAAAACAGCGTGGAGATTCCTTAAAGAACTAAAAGTAGATCTACCATTTGATCCAGCAATACCACTACTGGGTATCTACCCAGAGGAAAATAAGTCATTGTACAAAAAAGACACTTGCACACACATGTTTATAGCAGCACAATTCACAATTGCAGAAATATGAAACCAGCTCAAATGCCCATCAATCAATGAGTGGATAAAGCAAATATATATACACACACACACACACACACACACACCATGGAATACTGCTCAGCCATAAAAAGGAGCAAAATAATGGCATTTGCAACAACCTGGATGGAATTGGAGACCATTATTCTAAGTGAAGTAACTCAAGAATAGAAAAGCAAACATCATATGTTCTCACCCATAAGCAGGAACTAAGCTATGAATATGCAAAGGCATAAGAATGATACAGTGTACTTTGGGGACTTGGGGGAAAGGGTGGGAGGGAGGTAAAGGATAAAAGACTACACATTGGATACAGTGTACACTACTCTGGTGATGGGTGCACCGAAATCTCAGACAGCACCATTAAAGAACTTACTAATGTAACCAAACACCACCTATTCCCCAGAAACCTATTGAAATATTTTTAAAGTGAGTCTTTCTTTTTTTTCTGAGATGGAGTCTCACTCTGTCACCTGGGCCGGAGTGCAGTGGCGTGATCTCAGTTCGCTGCAACCTCCGCCTCCCGGGTTCAAGCGATTCTCCTGCCTCAGCTTCCCTAGTAGCTGGGACTACAGGCGTGTGCCACCACACCAGGCTAAATTTTTGTATTTTTATCAGAGATGGGGTTTTGCCATGTTGGCCAGGCTGGTCTCAAACTCCTGACCTCAAGCGATCAGCCTACCTTGACCCCGCAAAGTCCTGGGATTACAGGCGTGAGCCACTGCTCCTGACCACAAGTGAGCATTTTGGTTTGAAAGTGTACTGTTTAGATTCAGGAGGCCACATCTTAAAGGAATCAAGATAGAGCTTAAAGTCTAAACAGTAGGAAAGAAAGAGCGAGCACAGTCCTAACTCCTCTTTGTAGACTTCCCATCATAGCCTGTGTTGGGAAAGAGAGGAAGAGGAATTGGAGAAGCAAGAAAGGTTGATGTGGGTGTGGGGCTCTTGCCTCTCTTCACAGGATGCTCGAGTGAGGTGTGGAAACAAGATGACTCTGGGAGATGGGCAGCTGGAGAGGTGAGCCTCAGACCTAGGTTGCTGCATGGTATCTGCAGGCTTAGAGGGCTTGAGGCAGCCCCTACACTCCCCGCTGCCCCCGCACTCCCCGCTCCCCCCACACTCCCCGCTCCCCCCACGCCAGAGAGTATCAGAAGTTTATGTGTCCCTAAGAGGGGTGCAGACTGGAGCGAATCAGGCCAGTGGAATGCAAAGCAGCTTGGTGGTGAAGAGCGGATGTCGTCTAGCGTCGTAGGGAGACACTTGGGGGCTGCATTTTTGGGGCTTCAGGGGGACACTGGTGAACTTTACATGCAGGAATCTTACCAGTTCAAAGGGAAGCTCCCAGAAAGCTCCCGTCCTGGGTCTGGAAGAACGAGTAGTGTGTCCCCTGTAAAGAGGGTCGTTGCTCAGGGGAGAAGACCTTACCAGGTCTGTCCCACCTGGGGGAAGGAATTCTTTCACTCCAACGCCTTCTGGTCTTCCTGTCTCAGCTAATGGTGTGGGATATCGTGGGGGGAGCTGAGAAACACTTGTGAAGGGTAGAGTGCAGGGGCACAGACCCATTAAACAGATTCTGATCTTTGACAAGCCTGACAAAAACAAGAAATGGGGAAAGGATTCCCTATTTAATAAATGGTGCTGGGAAAAGTGGCTAGTCCTAAGTAGAAAGCTGAAACTGGATCCTTTCCTTACTCCTTATACGAAAATTAATTCAAGATGGATTAGAGACTTAAATGTTAGACCTAAAACCATAAAAACCCAGAAGAAAACCTAGGTAATACCATTCAGGACATAGGCATGGGCAAGGACTTCATGTCTAAAACACCAAAAGCAATGGCAGCAAAAGCCAAAATTGACAAATGGGATCTAATTAAACTAAAGAGCTTCTGCACAGCAAAAGAAACTACCATCAGAGTGAACAGGCAACCTACAGAATGGGAGAAAATTTTTGCAACCTACTTATCTGACAAAGGGATAATATCCAGAACCTACAAAGAACTCAGTCAAATGTACAAGAAAAAAACAACCCCATCAAAAAGTGGGCAAAGGATATGAACAGACACTTCTCAAAAGAAGACATTCATACAGCCAACAGACACATGAAAAAATGCTCATCATCACTTGCCATCAGAGAAATGCAAATCAAAACCACAATGAGATACCATCTCACACCAGTTAGAATGGCAGTCATTAAAAAATCAGGAAACAACAGGTGCTGGAGAGGATGTGGAGAAATGGAAACACTTTTACACTGTTGGTGGGACTGTAAACTAGTTCAACCATTGTGGAAAACAGTGTGGCGATTCCTCAAGGATCTAGAACTAGAAGTACCATATGACCCAGCCATCCCATTACTGGGTATATACCCAAAGGATTATAAATCATGCTGCTATAAAGACACATGCACACGGATGTTTATTACAGCACTATTCACAATACCAAAGACTTGGAATCAACCCAAATATCCATCAGTGACAGACAGGATTAAGAAAATGTGGCACATATATACCATGGAATACTATGCAGCCATAAAAAAGGATGAGTTCGTGTCCTTTGTAGGAACATGGATGCAGCTGGAAACCATGATTCTCAGCAAACTATCGCAAGAACAGAAAACCAAACACCACATGTTCTCTCTCATAGGTGGGAATTGAACAATGAGATCACTTGGACACAGGAAGGGGAACATCACACACCAGGTCCTATTGTGGGCGGGGGGAGCGGGGAGCATTAGGAGATAATAGCATTAGGAGACATACCTAATGTAAATGACGAGTTAATGGGTGCAGCACACCAACGTAGCACATGTATACATATGTAACAAACCTGCACGTTGTGCACATGTACCATAGAACTTAAAGTATAATAATAATAAAAGAATTAGAAATCACCAAGAGTAACCTTTATGGGTTACAGGTTTAACCCATATAAGGTTAACCCATATATAATCCATGTAGGGTTAAATATATTACTATCACTTAATGATGATGATGACATACACCTTTTTTTTTTTGAGTGTTTTCGTTCCATGTACCATGCTAAATAATTATTATCATCATTTAATTGCCGAGGAAATTTAGGCTTAGAGATTATGCAGCTAGCCCAAGATCACATCCAGTATTGGGATTCAAACCTGCATCTTTCTGATGACAAAGTATCATTATTGCCTTTTCATTAAATATTTTATAAATTTAGTTACTAGTGCGAGATTAAATGGAAATAAGTTAAGCACTAATAAAATAGTTTAAAATTGTATACTTACAAAACAGATTTGACTACCTAATAACCCATGTATGAAAACTATTCAGTACCAACAACGTGCAAAAAATATAAATAAAAGAGCCACATATCAAGCCAAAGCAATGGGTGGGCTGTTTCCATTCTTTTATGTGCAAATGGAATAGGATGGAACTTAAGAGAACAAACTGATCTTTTTTCTGTTACTAGTTCTTCATATGTGCTAAAACAAAAACCCAATTGTCGGTTTTTTAGTGCACTGTTTAATTTGTTAACTTTTGGGAATAAAAGAAAAATTTCTCACTGCTAGGCACTTTTGTGTTTGCTCACTTAATCCTTAATCAACAATTTCATAAGATAGATATTATCACTCCATTTTGAAAAAAGAAAGAAATGAAACTGAGGCTTAGGAAGTTTGAACAACTTATATATGGCCAATAAGTGACAAAGCTGAGATTTGAATCTAGGTCTAAATGATCCCAAAGCTGCACTAAGCATAGGCCAATGTCAGTGTAGGAAAGCACAATTTGGATATAATGAGCTAAATTTAAAAAAAATTTTTATGTGTACTGATCACTGATTACTACCCTTATGTAACCATATATCAGGGAAAGCTAGCTTTCTGGTATGAAATGCAAAACCAAAGAATAAAAGCATTTGAAAAAGTATTTTAAAAAACTGAGATTTACTCTTAACATTGTAGCATGCTCCTCCTTCCCCACACCTTGCCCGCACACCAGCAGGGCTCAGTGTGATGAACATGAGTTCTCGGTGAAAGAGTAGCAAGGTGCAGAATCTCTGAGGAAAGCCCAAGTCAAGGGCACAGGCAAAACCAAGGACCTGAGAGGAACTGGCAGCCCCTAACACCTACAGCTACAGCAGACACTGAACACAGGCTGGCTCCTGGCAAGATGAACACAAAGCCCCACACTAAAGGCTTGTTTACTTCAGCTCCTATTATCTCATACACTATGTCCAGCTTTCAACAGACATTCCAAGATATGCTAAAAGGTGGGAAATAAACAGTCTGAAGAAACAAAGCAAGCATCATAGCCAGGCTCAGATATGACGCAGATTTTGGAATTACCAGCTAGGAAATCTAAAAGAACTGTGATACACATGTTAAGGGTTGGAATAGAAGAGGTAGACAACTCGGGAAAACAGAGAGAGACTGTAATCAGAGATGGAAACCCAAAGAATCAAAGGCATTGCGAGAAACCAAAATGATTGTAACAGAAATGAAGAGTGTCCTTGAAGGGCTTCTTTGTAGACAGATGCGGCCAAGGAGTGAATCAGTGAGCCTGAAGACAGGCCAGTGAAAAGTTCCCAAACTAAGAAGTAAGAAGAGTCAAAGTGGAAAAATAAAAAGAACAAAACATCCAGAACTGTGGGACAATTTCAGAAGATACAAATATGTGGCCGGGCATTGTGGCTCACGCCTATAATCTCACCACTTTGGGAGTTCAAGGCGGGAGGATTGCTTGAGCCCATGAGATCAAGACCAGCCTGGGCAGCATGGTGAAACCCCATCTCTACTAAAAATGCAAAAATTAGCCAGGCGAGGTAGCGCACACCTGTGATTCCAGCTACTCTGGAGACTGAAGCAGGAGAATCACTTGAACCTGGAAGGCAGAGGTTTCAGTGAGCCGAGATCACGCCACTGCACTCCACCTGGGCAACAGAGGTGTTGTCTCAAGAAAAAAGATACGAATATGTGTAATGGGGATACCTGGAGAAGAAGAAAGAATACAGCAGAAGAAATATTTGAAATAATAGGTCTGAGATCTTTCCAAGACACTAGACCACAAATCCACGAAGCTCAGAGGACACCAAGCTGGTTAAATGCCATAAAATGTACACCCTGGCGTACAGTATTCAAACTACAACACTGAAGGCAAAGAGCCAGAGAAAATAAAAGCATTGGCCTGGGAAAGGCACGTGCAAGACACTTCCTGTCACAGTGAATTATCCAGACCCCGTGCATGAGGCCACCCCCAGGAGAGGGGCTTAGGTGTGTCGCTACAGCTGTCGATGAGCAGGAGGAAGAGGGTACAAGGAAATACAGTGACCCATGAGCAGCACAGGGATTAGAAGTGCTGACCCCTGTGCAGTCAGAAATCCACGCATAAGTTTTGACTCTCCCCAAATTTAACTACTCACCTACTGTTGACTGCAAGCCTTACCAGTAACACAGACTGTCAGTTCACCCATATTTTGCATGTAAAATAGATACTGTATTCTTAAAATAAGCTACAGAAAAGAATGCTATTACGAAAATCATAAGAGGGAAAGATATATTCACACTTCATTCAGTGGACGTGATCATCATAAAGGTCTTCATCCTCATCGTCTTCAAATTGAGTAGGCTGAGGAGGAGGAAGAGGGGTTGGTCTTGCTGCCTCCGTGCTCTTGCAGTTCAAACCCTTGTTGTTCAAGGGTCAACTACAGGTAAGTGCTGGTGAAAACAGGAGTGGATATAATCAGTCTTGGAACAGGATTAGAGGAAGAGTGGGAGGGAGGGAGTAGACTGGGGGAATACAGAGGATGGTTTATTTAGACGAAGCTAGAGGCCTTCAGAATCCACAAATTAAAGGTAAACATGGGTGTTTTAACTTCATGAAAGGAATAACTTCTGAATTTAACACATTCAAATTTAGAATGTGAAAGTCTTCTCGCCCTTGACTTTTTTCCCATTCTGAGTTCCTTGAGCAGTGAGGTGTGTGTCAGTGTGTGCTTCTGCACACACATTTACACCTGTGCAGGTGCCGCCACACCTTTTCTTTGTATTCATCTGTCTGCCGTGTTGAAGGTAGATTGCTGCCTCTGCTCCTCGGGACTTCTTCCTGCGTGTTCTGCAGGGATGTCCACGACTGGCTTTGCTGCTGTGGGCGTGCTTGCTGTGGGCCGCTGCTGTGGGTGTGCTTGCTGTGGGCGGCTGCTGTGAGCGGCTGCTGTGGACGTGCTGCTGTGGGCATGCTGCTGTGGGCATGCTTGCTGTGGGCGTGCTGCTGTGGGCGTGCTGCTGTGGGCGGCTGCTGTGGACGTGCTGCTGTGGGCGGCTGCTGTGGCTGCAGTTTCAACCGTGGGTTTGTGCAGCTTAGGAATATAATCAATGGACGGTATTTGGTTTATTGTCATGTTCAGCTTTATGTATAAGATTTCCTTGGTTCAGCTTTTATTAAAATGTTTGTATTATAAGCTTATATTGTATATTATGTATTTATTTTTTGAGATGGAGTCTCGCTCTGTCACCTAGGCTGGAGTTCAGTGGTGCAGTCTCGGCTCACTGCAACCTCCACCTCCTGGGTTCAAGCAATTCTCCTGTCTCAGCCTCCCAAGTAGCTGGGACTACAGGTGCCCGCGACCATGCCTGGCTAATTTTTGTTTTTTTAGTAGAGACGGGGTTTCACCATATTGGTCGGGCTAGTCTCGAACTCCTAACCTCAGATGATCCGCCCGCCTCAGCTTCCCAGAGTGCTAGGATGGATTACAGGTGTGAGCCACTGTGCCTGGCCTTATTGTATATAACTTCATCAGTCTCTCATTTTCTGAAGTTTCAGAAATGCTCTTTATTTGCAGCTTATAAGACATTAAGTCCAGTTTTACTCCAATTTAATTCTCCTGTAAAATAACCTTCCTCCACATGTCATATTACTAACACTTTTTATCTTAAGCCATAGAGCAATATAAACTAGACTCCCGTTCAGCTGTGAAGCTTTTGGTCAGTATTTGAATTTTGCATAATAACAATTATAATACTTGTTTTCTGTGACACTTTTTTTGGTTTTTGTTTTTTAAATTATTGACAACAGCGATGAACAAAAGTGCACACATTTTAAAACTTGCACTGCTCAGTTAAATAGCATAAAATGAGCAGCCACTCCTGGTGTGTCACACTTGTCAAGAAGCAGAATTCTCCCACCTTCCCAGGAGTGTCCCTTTCTCACCAAGGTGACCACCATCCTCTTATCTAACGGGCCAGTTATTTTGGTCTGTTCTTAAAGTTTACAAAAATGGAATTAAACCATATGTATTCATTTGTGTTGGGCTCCTTTTGTGTAGTCATAGGCATGTGTGAAGTTTCCCGTTGCTGTGTGTCACAGCACATTTTTATACCTTCTGTTGTATCAGGAAGCCATAATTGTATGCAGCCACCGATTTCTACATCATTGATCTCTGGGTTCTTTGGGCTTTTTGCTGTTAGGAATTCCTCTGCTCTAAATAGTGTAGACAGATCTCTTGGTGCAATCTGCATGCCTTCTGTAAGGTGTGTGCCTAGGGAGTGGCATTCCTGGGTCGCATAGCGTGTCTGTATTCATTTCACATAATAATTGTACTGGTTTTTACTCTTCCCAGTCAAGCAAGAGAACTCAAGTTTCCCTATAATCTTGTCCACACTTGTATTGTCTATCTTATGTTATTTTAATTTTAGCATTCTAGTGGGGATGTAGTGATATCTCATTGGGTTTTTAGTTTTCATTTTTCGGATGAGTTATGAGGTTTATTCATGTATTGATTGGCATGGCTGTCGGGGTGTCTTGGTTTGGGAATTTCCTATAAAAGTCTTAGCTCATAGCTCATTTTCCCATTGAATTGTTAGTCTTTTTCTTGCTGTTTTGTAGGAGCTCTTTGTATATCCGAGTTGTTTTCTCTCACTCTGTTGCTTGCCTTCTCGCTTTCTTCGTGGTGTTTTGATGAGTAGCAATTCTCAGTTGTAACATTGTTTATCAACTTTTTTTTTTTTTTATGGTTTAAGAACTCTTTCTCCACCGTAGGTCACGGAGATACTCTCTCATACTGTCTTCTGAAGTTTTATTGTTTCCTTTCTGTTACATTTCTAAACATCTAGAATTCGGTTTTGTGTATAGGAAGTACTGACCCAGTTTCTGTTTTTCCCCCATGTGGATTTCCAGTTGACCCAGAAGTGACTGTGGAAAATCTGCCCCTTCCCCTGTGTGCAAGGTCTGTGCACGGGTCAGTGTCCACCCACAGTGGGTGCATGCACATCTTGGCCCTTTCCTGTGATTGGTCTGCTGATCCCTTTCTTTGCTAATAATTTTTAATTGCTGTAGGGAGTTAGGGATTGCATTTAAATGTCTATAGATCTTCAGAGATTTTTTTATAATATTAAGTCTTTTAATCAACAAATATTGTGTATCCCTTTATTTTTCAATAATGTCTTATGATTGTTCTCTGTAGAGGTTGGTATACCTTTTGTTGGATTTATTTCTAAGTATTTGACTTTTTTTTTTTTTTTTTTTGAGACAAGTTCTTACTGTGTCACCTGGGCTGGATTTCAGTGGCATGATCACTGCTCACTGCAGCCTCGACCTCCTGGGCCAAAGTCATCCTCACACCTCAGCCTCCTGAGTAACTGGGACTACAGGCACATGCCATCATACCTGGCTAATATTTTATTTTTTGTAGAGACTGGGCCTCCTGTATTCCCTAGGCTGGTCTCAAAAGTCCTGGCCTCAAGTGATCCTCCAGCCATGGCCTCCCAAAGTATTGGAATTACAGGCATGAGCCACTGTGCCTGACTTTGACATTTTTGGATATTATTTCAATTATTATCTTTAAAAAATTTTTATATTCTGTTTGCTATTATTTCAAAATTAAAAATTTTTTTGGTGATGTATTTTTATTTTTAAATAGTAGAAAAGCATTTTATTTCCAAATTGGTTGCCTACAGTAAAAATGTTGAGTTCATATACTCTGCATTTTAATTACAGATCCTAATCAGATGTTGAGCACTATCATGTTGAAATTTACCCTGACTGGATAACTGATTTTTTTTTTTTTTTAATGAGAACATGGGCAACTAATTCCACAATAATCTCGTGGCTGCTGTTGTCTGAATGCTGCTGTCATCTCAAGGCTGTGGGGAGGTCAGTTCCGGTGATTACGCAGGGTGGTGATTGTGGTCATCATGTCTCCGGTGCAGGCCAGGAACACCTCGGGGAGCATGTGCCTGGCCTCTGCCTGGGAGCAGCGTGGGCGGCTGCTGTTCTGGCCGGGCTGTAGCTAGACTCTGAAGACCAGGTTGCTCCTCCCTTTCTGTGCCCGCTCTGTGCACTCCCTGGTCTTGGGAGGGTGGTTGCTCTTAAGGTGGTCAGTGTGATTCAGACCCTACTCCCGCCCCATTCTGATCTCTTCTCGATTCGCCCCGGTGGGCTCTGCTGTCTCAGCAGCTGTGGGCACAGCCTGTGGTGCCCCGGCCCGTCCCTGGGCCCTTAGATTTCACACTTCCTGTCTCTACCCCAACTCAAGGTATGGACAGGCAGTGAGGATGATTTTCCTCCTCCTCTTGCTGTTGGGGTGGTGATCTGTGGTGATCACGGAGGAGCCGCTAATAGATTTCCAAAGCGGGAAAGATCTGCAGTGGTCACCCAGGCAATGACACGGAAGCACTGCTCAGATTTCAGATTAAGTGGGAGAATCAGAAGTAACCAAGTCAGGTCAAAGGAGAAATAGGTGTATTTTTATCATGTCAGAACGAGAAGAAGGTCACAACTGGCATTGAAATTAGCAGTTACTGTTTCTCTGCTTCATGCCTCAGATAGGCAGGCTCAGGCCTCCAGCCGCTGAGCCCAACCCCCAGTCATCAAAACAGCGGGGTCAGCTGGGAAGGGAAGGTGGCATTTCAGGCAGAGAACAGATGTGCCCAGATCCAAGGTGGGACAGTGTGAAAGAACTGCAGAAAGCATGCAGGAAGGTGCCTGGGGCGGACTGTGGACTGTGGACCACCGTGTGTACCCCTTTAGCCCTCTTATTTCCACCACTCCACAATTCATGACAAGTGCTGCATCTTGAAACCAAAACAGAGAGGTTGGGAATTTACAGCAAACCAAATTAAATTATTGTGTTTCTTGCAGACACTGTGAGCCCACCCATGGATGTACACAAACCATCCTCATAAAACCAAGCCCCAGAGTGGGTTGTGGTGTGAGCACCACCAGCCAAGTCTGCTGTGGCAGGGATAGGGACGTAGGACGATGGTGTCACGGCACTTAAAATCGTCTTCAGAGGATGATTTCCTTCAGCGTGGAGTCATTGTGCCGCTATTGTCTAGCATTGTGCCATGCTGCTTGTAAAAAGAAATGGAAGAAAAATCAGCTTCCCTGCATGCATCATTGTGCAAGAGGTAGCTGAGGACCAGGGCTTATTTCAGGCGCTTGATTGCAGTTTCTTTTCTCATGTAAATTTTTTTCATGTAAGTTACATGATAATTCTTTAGGAGGAATGTGTTTTCTCACCTTGCTGTTTTCTTGAGAGCATTGTTTTGTGAGGGCAGTTGATCATCGGTTAACTATTACACTGAGGCATTAACGAAGAGGCATCTGTAGCTGGGAGAATGTGGTTCCTGAGGGCGGGCTCGCTCTGCCTGCATCCCCATCAACAGTGACCAGCAGAGCACCAAGCCTCAGGGGTCCCACACCCGTGGTCTCTTCCTAGAGCTTGAGACCCAAGCCTGCCTGTGCTCTCTGGAACCTTCCTGAGTATTCTCAGCAGAGCCCATTTTGGCAGCACAGGAGGAGAGCCCTCCAGCTAGAAAGCTCCAGTAGAAGCCGGCGAAGTGAGGCGAGGGCAACTGCCCTCAGTGACTTTGCTGGGCTCAATATTCCCCTCTGTTAAGTGCCTGCTGCCTTGGTAGGTCATTTGGGTTACAACATTTAATTATTTCATGTAGTCTGTCCTCCTTTTCTCAAAGGATAGTAATTGGTACTAGTGGAGCAGGAAGTTTTACTACATCCAAATAAAAATGGTAAAAGAAAAACATTTTAATAAAGAAAATTCAGCTTGTTTTATTTCATGAGTTTACCACATCCAAATAAAAATAGTAAAAGAAAAACATTTTGATAAAGAAAATTCAACCTGTTTATATTTCATGAGCCTAATGGAAGTTTGAGTAGTGAATGGAAAGATCTGGCCAGGCACAGAGGCTCACGCCTGTAATGCCAGCACTTTGGGAGGCTGAGGCAGGTGGATCACCCGACGGCGAGAGTTCAAGACCAGTCTGACCAACATGGAGAAACCCCGTCTCTACTAAAAATACAAAATTAGCTGGGCATGGTGGTGCATGCCTGTAAATCCCAGCTACTGGGGAGGCTGAGGCAGGAGAATTACTTGAACCTGGGAGGTAGAGGTTGCAGTGAAGCCAAGATTGTGCCATGGCACTCCAGCCTGGGCAACAAGAGTGAAACTCTACCTCAAAAAACGAGAAAGTTCAACCAGAGACATCCAATTATGAGAAGGAAAATAATGTCACCTCTAATGCGTACTAGTGGGTCCTGGGAACCTCGGCATTTGGCAGTGTCGGGCCAAGGATGCAGAGCTGAAGCTGGGGGCGGGGAGCTGCTCGGTCTCCAATCTGCCATGAGCTGTGTGCTCTTGACCAAGCACCTAACCTCCTTAGAAGTGGAATAGACATAGTAATACCTGGCAGAGTCAGGAAGGCTGAATAGCAGACATTACACAGCAGCACTTGTTAATTGTAAAGAGCTATTGGGTTGAAAGCTGCTTGTGGTCATGAGGAGAAAAAAAATGAATCAATTATAATTTGTTAATACATTTAAACCAAAACGTAAGCTGTTTTATGTATTAGTTATTAGTGTGGAGTTAGTCTTGTCAAGGTAAATCAGTTACGCATTTATTTTTTTGTTGTCTCAAGCATTTTGACTGCATTTTTTTCTCTGTGTAGAACATGGACAGATGGGTTTGTCCTGTGTGAGAATAGCACAGCCTTTCCATTCTCTTGCTGCCCCTCCTCTGTTCTGGCCTCACTACCTAGGGTGATACTTAACATTTGAGCAGGAAGCCTTGACAAACGACTCTGAGATTTTCAGGCTTTTCTTAGATCCCCTGTAGTGGGACGACCCACACCTTCTCTATCGTCTGTCTTGAGAGATGTCGTTCTTTCTCTGTAGTTCTTCTGGCCTTCCGTCATCAGCCAGGGTGCTGATTAGGTTCCATACAGAGTCTCACTTAGAATGTGGCTGTTTCTAGCTTTAACTACAAGCAGCATTCATCCAAAGTTAGAACCTGTTGACTGTATTTTGCCATAAGACAATTCACTAATTACTAGAATTTCAGCTCTTTGAGTTTAGGGCAACCTTTTCGTCATTATGCAGCATGCTTGTTTTTAACAGCTAATATGTGTAATTACATTTAGAATAAGTGCACTCTAAGTGCTTGAACAGTGTTCTGATATTAGCGTTGTGACCTAGCTGTTGTCTTCTGGTGGTTGAATAATTAGTTTGTTTCTAAGAGCTTTAGAGTTTGATAGTCGCCAAACACAAGGGCTTCCTTGTGGAAGGTTGATGGCTCCCAGTGACCCTTCGCTGCCATCTGGCACAGATTCAGGGGCTGCTGTCGTCTGCTGCTAATTGCTGTCACCTGCACGTTGGAGTTCCTCAGCACTGGGATGCTGCTGCCTTTAGAGTGGGCCCCTCCTTGCGCCCACCTGTGTGTGCAGGAGAGGGAGCCCCGCCGTAGGCCTGTGGTTTCATGCAGGAGCATTTTCAGCCAGTTTTTATTTTAATGCCTGAGGTATGAAAAATGGTGACCATTTTGTGAGGGTTATTAATTCGCTAAATCCAAGCGTTTTGTCTGTTTTATGATTGTTTTAGTGGTTCTTGTTCTTAGTAGCCTATTTAGGCTGGCAAGATTGTTTCCACAGCATTTTACAGAAGACTTCTTTAATCCTCTTTCGTAAACTGATAAGCCGTAGTCAGGGCACTAGCCTATAGCACCATATTATATTAATGTATTTTACTTGTAATTTAGAGAACAAGAAGAATATCCTGATTTGAAGTCTAAACTGTCCCCCATGGCACTGCACAGCTGATAACCGCAAACGAGAAAGATGTGTATATCAAATAGTTTACAAAATGAAGCCAGCTGTGTTTCCCTACATACTGTGGCTTCCTGACATGCATCATTAAACCTTATTAGCTACTTCCTTTTACAAAGATTCTTGTAGTCTTGAACATTGCATATTAACATTTTCTGCCCCTCCAACTGGAAATTATTTGCTTTATTGTAGAGTGTCAACTTGCTCTACTTTCTGATGCGTTCTAATTGGTACTTTGGAGTATAATCATCATGCGATACCACGCCATGCATTTCTTTATTTGGAAATTAATACAGACCTTTTCACTTTATCTGTCAATCTGAGCAACTTTTCACACAATTCCCAACTCTTGGGATTGCTTACAAACCATTAAGTATGAAATGACTCATAAAATGTCTCTGAAGACATAAAGCAACAAAAAATTTTTAGATGGTTTAAAATAATGTTGCATTTTGCCAAGATACCAGTAATAAACTTCTTAAATAGACAGTTTTAATAATAAAAGGGTGATTATGCAAGATGAAAAGTTTATTTAACCATAATACCTTTATCATTTAAAATTCTCGGCAAATCTGCTAACGTTCATTTTACTTACAAAACAAAAGAATACAAATCCTAAGAACCATGGATTTTTGAAAACGATGTAATTCAAAGCTATTAGACTGCTGTAACTATCCTTCATTCTTTTTTCTCTTTCTTTGCTATTCTATGTCTGCAATTCTGCTATTCTGCCTTAAAAATTAAAACATTTACCTATTACTAACTTCTGGTTAATAGCTAGTTAAGCAGATGTGTGGGCGGAACAGAAAATGTACAGAATCTAGTGACTTTGTTTAAGATGATAGTAATTTTGAGGTGTTTTAGACACTGGTCAATATTTTATATATCCTCATTTTTAATATAATTATAAATCGGTGATATGCATTGAATTGCAAGGGGAATTAAATAGAATACTGATTGTGGTTCTGATCAGCAAATATTTTAGTCATATGTCTTGTCAAGACAGCTAATGACTCTTGATTTAAAAATAGTCTTGAGTAATTTTACATAGTGGTAGGTGCCAGATATCTGGAAAATGGGATGGAGATCTTCCAGTGGCTTATAAATCCCCACGTATTTACACAATAAGCCAAGAAACACAGAAGGAGAGAGCGACATGTTACTTGACAATGACAGCCTTGTGTCCTTGACTAGGTCCTGTAACATCTGTTCTGTGCTGATCTGATACAGCTGTATGTGGGTTATCAAGGTGGTGGAAACGCTGAAGTCAGCTGGGCCACAGGTGAGCAGTGTGGTCCAGCTGCTCAATGAAAAACCAGGCATTTTCCTGATCGTTGTCATTTTGTGGTGGTTCCTCAGATACTGTTACAAGAACAATTAGCAACTTCAAATGGTACGTTTAGGGTTTCAGGTAGCCCTTAATGAAACCAGACTTTCTGGAATCTTATATAAAAATACTTTTCACTGATACTGTTTAGTAAATTCCCTCGCACAGACCATTAAATATGTTATACTTGTTGGCATGCCAAAGAAAGAATTCAGATGCCAACGTTTTGAAATTAATTACTGAAGAAATTTCTCACTTTACTGTAGAAACTAATCTGTATCATTACCTCTTATGAAGATAATCCAGGTTGGAAATTAAAGTTTTAATTATAAAGTTAGTGATCTTGTTTATTAATAATCTTTTAACCATTCTCTTTTCTAAAATTTCCTAAGAGAAATAAGCAGGTGGAAAGTGGTCTTCCCTCCACCCCACCCTCCGCTCTGCAGTTTCTTTAAAACCGTTTTCACGGCCATGCTCCAGGCAGGCTCCATGGAAGCAGGGCTAGGCTGGTGCCTGTCTGCTGGGCCACCCCCGCCCTCCTGTACACCTGCATTTGCAAGGACTCACTTTGCTTGTGAAAAGGAAGCGTCCCATCTGTTTTTCTCTTCTGAATCTCAGCCTTTTTCCACCATCTGTGGCCCAACATTTCAAAGCTACTTATCAGAATAATTTCTTCAGTATCTCACATTCTGAAGGCTAGAAACACATCAAGTAATTTTTTTTTTTAAGCTCCTTGAAAAGAGTTCAAAGCTCTTTGAAGGAAAGACAGACCTTGTGCTTGGGAATTTCAGAATACTGTGACATTAGAAACCCTGACCACATACTTAGTACTTTTCTTCATGAGTTTTTAATAGAATCTGATGACATTTTAGTACTGTACAAGTTTTTTGTTCAGCAATATATTTTGTAAATTATACTTAAATGAATATTTGAAAGTATATTTTAAGAATGTTTCTACCTTACCCTGAGATATTTAAAATAAAGACTTGCTACATTCAGGGTAAAATAAAAAGACAGATACCTCCCAGAAGAAAGATGTCTGAAGAGCATAGTCTCTTCAGTGTGTACTATTAGAAATAGACTGAGAAAATGAAAAGAGATGAGTGCCCTCTATTTTAAATCATTTTAAAGAAAACCATGGTCTTCCCTTTACTATGTCTCTTAAAGTTTTATGTCTCCTAGTAAGAGACTTTCTTTTACAGTATCAGTACCACTTAGAGTTATTATTAGAATAGATTCTATTTTTTATATGCCTTGGGGCAAGAAGTATTTGAGTGTGCGCCTTGTAAAGAAGCATGAAGCAGTCAGAACTCCTGGGCTCCTGGGGACCCTGAGGTCCAGTGACCTCCCACCCCCCACTGGCGGGATCTGCTCTTCTTGGAGTTCCTGCAGAGCTTGCTGGCTTGTTTGTAAAATACGATGAGAGCTTTATGACCCCCCCTAAAGTCCTGGGTATTGTGTGTTTAGATAGCAAGGCTTAGAGAATAGGTTCATGCTCTTTGTAAAGTATTTGTTAAATATAAAATTACCCAAATAAACTGTGTGTTAGACTGAAAACCAAATGCCACTTCTATGAATGATGTTGCATTTTGAGGTTTCTGGTGTTAGTAGATAGCTTACGTTATTAATGGAATTATTTTAAATTGGTTACTGGTCTTGGCAAAACCACTTAAAATTGATGCCTTCCTATATTAAGACAAAAAAAAGGTAACTATATTCAGGATCTTGAAATCATTAAGGAAGCTGTTGTTACAGTGTTATCAACTTACTTTCTAGCCCGGAATCTTCGAAAAGCCTTAGGAGGGCACCACCCTACTGACTGTGCACAGCATTTCCGAGGTCCTGTCTTGAAATAGGGCTTCTTATGAGATGCCAGATTTTTATTCAGGGGCCTCTTCCCACCCCCCATAATCCGGGATGTTCAAGTCTGTAGATTCTGGCCTGCATTCTGCATGACAAAACATATATTCAGGGTAACGCTTTTTTCAGAAATGAATGAATGAGTGAGTGTATGTATCGTGCTGGACTGGCTGGGTTAGAAATGGCCGGCGCCTTCGGGAGAGCGGGGTTAGAAATGGCCGGCGCTTTCCGGAGAGCGGGTCTGCGGAGATCAGGACGCGCGCCGGCCTCGCGCTCCCCCTGCTGGCCGCGCCCCGCACTCCCCGCGCTCGCTGGCGTCCCCTCCCAGCCGCCTGTGTGAGGTGTGAGACCCTGAGAAGGATGAGAGCAGTGCAGCGGTGGTCGGCAGTGTAGTGTTGGAATGAGAGTGACTCTTACACTTCAGCCTCCTCCGCCTCCTGATTTTCAGATAAACAATGTGGTGATTGTAAAATACGATTAGGAATAATGTACATTAGAAAAGGTATCGGCTTATCTTAATATTCAGTGCTGGATTTTAATGTAATTTCTATACGTAGAGCAAAAATTAAATTTCCAAATAGTTTCTAGATCATTTTGCATGTTCTCACATGCTTATTTTTGTTTTAAATATGGTTTTGATGTATCACAAGTTGAGAACATTTGAAAGAATTTATAACAAATGAATTTATAATACTTACTAAAAATAAAAGTTTTAACTTCTTACCTTTCAGCCACTGTGTTGCTTTGCATTTGCTGACTCTTCATACATTGATTTATTTTGATGAAGGTTCTAATGTATCAGTAAAGACTGTCACACACTAACAGATGGAATCCGGTTGTCCTGTATGAAGGTAGAAAGCATGAGTTTTGTAAGGGCAAACATGAGATGTGTATATGTGTATAGATGTGTTCAGAGATGATGCTACTTTCTGACATTATGGATGATTATAACAAATTCTGGTGAGTGGATACGTGTCTTAGAAAATGCTAGAGCCAGTATTGAACCTTCTCAAGTGATCTAGAAGTCCAGCAGTTTAAGAAGATAACCTCATTCTGTACTCATGAAGCCCCCTTCAAACTTAGCAGGTAATATGCTTGCAAATTTTAGTAATAATTTTGTCGTTAAAACATGTTTATATAGGTCTGCTGACAGAGTGACAATATGCATTGCCTGTAACATCAAAAGTTGGGTAGCTTCAGTTTGTGTAAACTAGGTGTGAGGGTTTACTTTGAACTCCCTTGTCTCTTAATTGTGTGTCGTATGTTGGTTTCAAAAGTGGTTTTGCTTCCCTGTTTAGTAGCTGATTCTTGTGTTAATACTTTTCTTGTTTATACAAAAAATATAGTACTCTTTTAATGTTAAATGTTCAAGGGAAAACATTCTATATAATAACTATATAGCAAGCAAGGGAAAAACCTTAAATTCTGAGTATAGAAAAGGCAAAATGTTAAATTTCTTGGTAGGTAAACATGTAGGTTATGAAATATTCTTTCAGAATAGACTTTAAATTGTCTATTGTATAAATACAGGTTTTGATTTTTAAGAACTAAGGTGGTAAATTGTAACATTAAGAATTGTTGTGCTGATACTTATTTAGGGAATTCTTAAAGCACAGATTATTGACCCAACAGACTATAATGGCTAAAAGAAACCCTTCTTATTTTGCAGATCACTGAGGTGATAAACGATAATGGCTCAGACACATCTATAGTGTGTGGTCAGTCTGCATGTACTACACACACTTAAGGCTTAGTAGTTCATATCCAAAAAAGAATAAGTAATAAACTTCAGAAGGAAAAAGACTATGTAGCATCACTTTTTAAAAAGTAATACTTTTAATTTAAACTTCGTAATGGAAAAAGTTGTTGCTGTAAAATTTAGTACTTAGATTTAGTGCATGAGTTTCATTTATTTGAAATGTGGAAACACAAATGAAGATCTGAAAATTACTTATATTTTTCTTGTCTCTTAAGATTCTACTAGCAGTGGAAAATATAGGGCTTATTTACTTCAAAGATACTTAAAAGAATATGCTTTTTATAGGAATTTCAGTTAGGTTAAAGCGTAGCCCTATATCAATTTTGTAGTCAGGGTCCAAATTCTAAATGAAGAACTGATCCACAGATAGTTCAGCTGATGAAAGACAAGCAATGTTAACAGTTGTGTTTTTCCGTACATAGTCAGCCGTGTACAAAACTGTCCTTCTCTGCCTGTGCAGAGTAGTCATGAATGAATTAGGTGTCAGAATCGGAGCTTTTCAGATTGTCCTGTATTCACAGGGAAACTACAGGACAAGCGAAAATAATCTAGCGCTCTACCAGAGTTTAAACTGGCGCTCTGAAGTTTTGCGTTTTACTATTGTAAACTACTTCTGTGAAAGGAGTAAGTCTGTGCGAGTTTTAAAAGATGAGTAAGAGTGTTTGGATGCCAACATCCTGTTTACACGGGGTGACGTCATCAGCAGTAAGTGTTGCGCAGGCACTATGTTGAATCATGGATAGGGCCTGAGATTTTACAGCATTCGACGCCTGCTCCAATTTGCCATGTGTACTGATTGATTAGGAACTAGTAGTGTGATGTGAGTTTTAACTTTGAGGTGGATTGAAGTGTTGCTGTGTCATGGAGATAAGGTCCGATTCTCACTCGTCCGAGCATTCATTAAAAAAAAAAAAAAAAGGCTGATCTTTTCTTGATTAAGCTGGAGAATACCGTATTTACCCGTTATTGTTGGTATAAACCATTATTTTACTGAGAACCATTAGCTATTTTAAACTTGGTACATAAATTAAAGAGGAGCTAAATGGATTTGTGATCGTTGCCATTAGTAGCATTTTAGATTATACAGGCAATTATTGTGTTCATTATCCTAGAACAGCCCCTTTGTAGAATCATTGTGGTTGTCTTAGACATTATGCACAAATTTTCCCTTGGAGGTTAAAATTTCCAGTAGTGTATTTTATTTTGTTATCACAGTTGTTTCAGATAAAACAAATATTATGACAAGTAGAAGAAAATTTGCTTCATCTCCTAATATAGGAGATGACAATGAATGTTGAAAATAACTTCTGAGTGTATTTACATTACCTTTTCTTAAACAGTCATAATTACTTCCAAGTGATTAATATATTTTATGAGTGAAAAATTTACAGTCATGGCAAAAGATATCTGGTCTGTCCAGGTATTTAAGATGTTTTTTTAAAGAAGGAAGAGATCCACCTCAAAACTAAGGTTACCACCTACTTTATAGAATCTGTAACTTTATAAGTTAACTGGTTTTTATTTTAAATAGCTTATAACAGTTCAGATTGTATTTTAAATGAGTTGAAGAAAAGCATATTTCAGAGAAATTGAATATTAAAAATTATTAATTGAAGTGGGTTTTAAAAAAACCCAAGTGTTGAAATGTGTCTTTTCTTCTGTTTTGTTAGAATTGAAAAAATTAAAATAAAATAAAAGCAACCTACAAGATTTACACTATGTACTGTAGTTTGGTTACAAGTTATATTCCAGGAACAAGAATCACAGTTCAGAAAAGGCCACCTGCAAGGCACAGCCCATTTTTGAAAAGTTGTATTTTATTCCACTAAATGTTTTATTGCTCTTCTTTAAGTTAAAAGGGGTTGGGAGAAGACAACATGTACTTGGCTTCAAAATGGTTACATTCAGTAGTCAAGCATCTGACCACATCTGTCTTCATCAATGAGAAAGGTACTAATGCTTTGAGTGATCTGCATATCGGTGTGCAGTGGCTGCTTTGAATGTTTCCAGCCAATACGTGGCATTTTTTGAAAGGAAACTTTGTATTCATTTCTGAGTGTTTTTGTCCTGGCTTTTACAGTTCCTCACTGCTATGTTGCAGGGGAAAGTGTGAGGTGGTGGTTATGCATTTTGCAAGACAGTGATTCTTTATTTTATTACAAAAAAAGACCAACTCTGGAAGGCCAGATTAAATCATTCCTTTCACTTTTTAATGGGATTTGGATGAATAGAGTAAAATATGCACTTTGCATTCATTGATAGCATCTTTAGGTTGAGGTAATTGAGTCTTTTTTCCCTGACTGAATGAATAATGACTTCATCTGATCCTCAGTGAGGCCTGAAACTTAGACCGCCTTTGTCACAGCAAAAAGATCTGGGCTTTGAAACATGCTCTACTTCCCTGGCTTAATTTTTCTTCATTTTAACCCAAAAACCTATTTTTCTCAATAATTCAAGCATAAACTATGTAGTAGTTGAAGTAGCGGAAATTGCATGATATTTGTCCTGGTTGTGCTGCTTTTTAAATAGAGCTGATAAATCAGCCGCCGTGGTCTTCAGCTGCCCCGTTCTCAAGGGAAGGCACAGCCCATCCCCGCAGCAGCGTTGGGAACTTCAGAACCCGTTGAGTATTGCTCCCTTTCAGACTGTTTGTGATCTGGGGGAGCGGCGCTGTTACTGGTCTCGTGGCTGACCCAGAGATGAAAAAGCCTCGTGCTGGAGCTCCGAGATGTTGCTGTGGACATTTTACTTGGCTAGAAGGGGATCTGCTGTTGTGAATTAGAGAGCAGTGTGCTTTTTTGGAGAATACAGAGCTGGGAATGTGCAGTCTTTGAAGAGTTTCTGTTGAAAATGAGCTGCTGTCTGTGTTGCTGTATTGCAACAGGAAGAAGAGTTTTTGTGGCAGGCCAAGTGTCTCATTAATTGTTACATTAGAATCCAGTTGCTATTTCATATAAAACTGACACTTTGTGTTTAAAGTGTCCTCAGTTAGGAGTCTTACACAGTGAAGTGGCCAAGTGAGCCCTGTGGCAGTGTGCACAGGACAGAGTGCAGGAGGGGCCGCCCCACTCTGCCAAGTGCAGCACCCTGTCTTTGTTGGTCATGGACCCCGCACTCTGGGCACTGCCAGTCCCATGGCATTGGAGTCCTTGTCGTTGCTCCTGTGGTGCCTACACTGTTGTGAAAGGCCGTGAAGTGTTTATTAACCGGTGGTGGTGCTGACTGTCGGCCACAGGAGGTGATTTAAAACAAGCCTGGTTAGAAAAGAAAACTTACTATTTTATGATTCTGTTTTATAACATAGATCACTGGTGTTCATCTTATTTCTCCTACTAGATTAGCTGTTTCTTGCAGGTAAAATCTTATACTTAGCTCGTTTTCATAACCTTAGAGTTTAGCACAAAATGTAGTAGACATTTAAATTTATTTGTTTAATTAGTTGAGTTTTCTTCGCAGCTGCACTTAATGGACTTTCTGACAAAGTTTTATTTTTACTTGATAATTGCAGGTTCTAAAGATCTCATGAGAGTTTGTGGAAAGTATTAATCAAAACCAGATATAAACTAGATATATGAGTTGTGGGAAAAGGCTAGCTTTCTACTGGGCAAAGTTACAGATTTTTCAAAAGGCTCTACAGAATAAACCAAGTTATTTATTAGCTCTGTAATTCTCAAACTTTTTATTTTTTTAATCAGGTTTTTTGCAATCATGTTTTCTTCATGTACTCCTTTTCAAAAGTTGTTCCAGATTCAGGAGAAATTGAGGTGGCAGATAGATAACCAACCTGATAGGATTTAGTCTTCTGTTAATGTCACATAGATCAGAAATAAGTAGGTAAGTTAAGTACATGCTGTTCCCCAACCTAGTGGTGCTGAAGGCAGTGGCCTCTCACCCTGGCACCTCTGCCCCGGGGGTACCACCACTTACAGATGAAGAAAACAAGGTTTAACAAAGAATTTAAGGTTGTTCCTCAAGTCACACATTTAGTAAACAGAGAAAGTGGATTCCAATCCAAGTGTGTAATAAGTGCAGTAGCAGCACACCTGGGGAGCATACTGCCCAGCAGGAACTGTGGCCACTGTGCCTTGAGCTCCCTCTTTGCATCCCCTGGGAGCTGTAAGGAAAACATCCCACATTCCCTATTTTACAGATAAGAAAACCAAAGCCCAGCTTGCCCAAGGTTATGCCGCTAAGTGGCAGAGTCAGCATCTAAATTAGCCTAAATCCAGAGTCCCGAGGAATCCTAGTTACTGTGCTGTGTCACTTCTCCCTCCCTTCCTGCAGCGCCGAGTTCCCTCTCATCCCCCAACCCCACTCACTGGACTGCCTTGTGGTCTTTCAGGACTGAAAGCAAGCGAAGAGAAACAGTTCACAGCGATTGCTAGAGCTCGAAATTGAAGCTACATGCTTCAAAAGAGCTGTATTCTCTTAACTTGTGCAGTGAGAGCTTTTTGGGTTGCTAGTTCTCACTGTTTCCAAGATCCCATACAGAATGCAGCCAAAAAAATGAACTGATTTTTATTGACATAATTTTCCCTCACATTTTGCTCAGCTGGTAAACGATCCATAGAATGGACTTGTGTGTAGTGTACCTGACTGGGAGAACATACAGTGTATGATTTGTGCAAATTAAAAAGGTTTTATTTTAAGCTAACTATCTATTGCTTTTTTTTTTTTTTTTTTTTTTTTTTTTTTTTTTTGTAAGACAAGTTCTTTCAAAGAGACTGTTGGTAGATCGGAAAGACATACATACGGTCCTGTTCTTGGGAACTCTCCATCTAGAGTAGAATCCTCATGGGGGATGTGCAGAGGCACCCACACGGATAACAGAGGCATGGCCATGGCGTGGCACGTGCAAGGAAGACACGCCCGCGCCCTCAGAACTCTCTGTTCCTGGGCCGCGCCCTGAGCAAGCTTCCAGTGCCCTTCTCTAGGCTTGCGTTTCACTTTGCCTGAGCCGGTGACCAATGCGCCACCCGTCCAGAGGCCATGTCTGAGTTCACTGCGGCTGTGTGCTCTGGCCTCGTGTTTTGTCAGTAGACCCTTTCTGGAAATGCTCTGGGAATCATGACTCATTTCTAGAAATTCTGCCTGAATCTGTTAAAGATTTTTCAGGAGAAAAGTTAGTAACATTTTCATATTTCATTATAATAAAGGCTAATACCAAAAAATCTTAAAGTTTTTTTTGTCATCATGACCACGCATTCTGATTTATAACATTAGGGACATTGTGGTTAGCTTGTTCATGTATTATGTGTTTTTCTTTCAGGTTGGTTTGTTGGACCTTGAACTCAATCGGCTGACGAAAGCACTATTTTTGGCTTTAGTTGCTCTTTCTGTTGTCATGGTAACCTTACAAGGATTTGTGGGTCCATGGTACCGCAATCTTTTTCGGTTCCTTCTCCTCTTTTCTTACATCATTCCCATAAGGTAGGTTTAAAAACGAAAATAAAACAAATGTCTGGTTTCATTGAGTATGATTTTATTGAAATTTATCTTTCTCAGTGTGAAAGAAATTATCCAAACAAAGCTAGAGAAGTAAGAGCCAGGAGTTCTGAGGAATCTGGAGGAATTCTTCAGTGGAAATGTTGTTGGGGAGACGTCATCAGTGCCGGTAGAATGATCTAGAGGAGTCATACTTTCCTGATAGTGAATGTGTTGACGGTATCCTCTTCAACAATCAGAAGATATTTCCTGATGAAACATAAACCAGAATTGCACAAAATTAGTTTTGTTTTTTGCTGATAGACTTTTAAATTTCCAGTGCCCTTTGATCTGTGTGGAATCATTGGCATTTTAAAGTTCTATTTAATATATCTAATATCTGTCAAGTTAGATAAAATATTAAGGCTGTGTTTTTAATATAGACTATCATTTCAAAATGTTAACCTATGTTGTAACTACAGATTGGGATATAAGTAGTTAATATTAGATGCCTATTTAATGTAAAGACTAATATTTTCCCATATGAACATAAATCCATTTTAAAGTATTTTCAAAAATATTTTAAGAAAGATATTCTTAATATGTATGATTTAAAGTTTTCATAGGCATGAACAACTGAAACCTAATGGTGGGTAAAGTACGAGTCTGGAACATCTGCCTTTTGTAACAGAGAATGGACTAAACCAGTTAGAATGCTGAGGCTCAAGGATGTAGCCACTTTGAAGAGACAGATATCTCTGTTTCTAACCCAGCTTTCTCCAAAATTTGCTCTGAAAGGTGATGTCACTTCCATGTAGTTACGTCCTAAAGTCAGAGCTATAATCTGTTCTTGGGAGGTGTACACTACACACTGCACTGCCCTCACAGACAAGCGCTGGGAATGAATCCAGCTGCTCTCACCCAGTCTGTTCGAGAGGTAGGAAATCAGCCTCCTTTCTGCCCGTCACAGCACAGATTCCTGTGGACGCACCCTTCCACAGTGTTGCTGGTTCACGGTGGCCAGGCCGGTGCAGAGCGCACGCAGCAAACAGCAACTTCTCGTTGCAGCTGTGTGACTTGCTGCTGACATGGACTTTCTGCACTCCATAAAGCTGACTGCAGAGATGGCTGTTCCAACCTGACTTGTGGATTGAACCAAATAAGGCCCAGCTTCCCCACTCTCCTCTCCCACCACACTGCAGCTATCCCCATGTGCCAGCTGCTTCCCACCCTAGCTGTGTCCTCCGCTTCGGTGCTCCTCTACCTCATCATTCCGTGGCTAGGCTTGTCTTGTCACTTGGCTTTTACCCTAAATACTCTTCCTCAGAGAGGCTGCCTTTGTCTGCTCAGTACAGACCAAGAAACAGCCAGCCACTTGCTATCACAGCAGCCTATTGAATTCTGTGTAGATCTCTATGACATTCATCTTGTTTGTTGCCCGTTTCTTTCTTCTCACTAAGCCCTGTGAGAATAGAGGCCTTGTGTGGCCCGTTTGTTGTCGTGTCCTAGTTAGGGCCTAAAACGGAGCACGCTTGGGATGTGGTAGGGCCTCCGTAAGTATTTGTTGAATGGACCCATTACAAAGGCCCCGTCCTGCTCAGAGGACCCAAGCACAGATCATCACAGTTCTTGTGCCAGCACGTATTGAGTGCCACAAGTGGACTCTGTTCGTCTTTGTCCTCAAAATACCCAGCCCCCCACTGGCTAAGTGGCAATTAACAAAGTATAACCAGAAAGTAACCTGCCTTTTTTATCTGTCTGTCATGCCAGAATTTACTTATTCGGATGTGATGGTCCTTCAGGTAGTTCTCATTTGTTGTTCAGCCTAAATACTCACCTTGATCCCAGGCCCTTCACACATTGCATCTTCTCTCCACCAGCTTCCTCCGTGTGATGCCACCCACTCCCCAGGAGTCTCCTTTGTCTCCAGACACATGAGTGAACCCTGGTATCCATTTTTGTATTGTCACGTGAGAAGATAGGTTAGCCATCAAGTGAAGGAGGAGATAAGACATTTCTCCTGCTTTTCTTAGTTTCTGCCGGTTGGAATGCCTGTCTCAGGCAAAGCAGGCTGCAGTGACTGGCCCAGATGGAGGAGCTGCAGGGAACACCTCCTGACACTGTGGCCTTGTCACTCAAAGACCTTCTGACTAATGGGAGTCGAGTTTCTGGTTCTCAGGAGCGCCACGTAAGGCACGTAGTGAGGCACATGTACATGTTTGTGCCAGCTTGAGAACCTGGCTCAAGGGTGGCATATTTTTCTCCTATGGAGAAAATGTATTCCAACTCCCAAAATACATTGATAGACACTTCTGCGGCATCTGTCTTTTGGGTTGTATTAGGTTATGTGTTCATTTTTATCAGAGCTTCATAACACAGAACATGTTTGGGATTCTTCCCCTGCAAGTTGCTTCCAGAGCCTCATAGCATGTTGTTTTCATTACCATTTGCTTTGTGGACTGGTATGTGGTCATTTTATAAATATTCCATGTATGCTTTAAAAAATGTGTATTTTTACATGAATCATTCTATATCCATTAGATTGATCTTCTTTATGCACTTTACTGTTTTTTTTAAAAAAAAAAAACTCCTTTTTAGTTACTGAGAGTGTGCAAATCTCTCACCATAATAATGAACTTGTCCATTTTCCCATGCCATTTTGTGAATTCTAGCTTTATATATTGTGAGGCTATGTTATTAGTTGCTTACGGGTTTAGAATAGCTCTTATTCTGGTGAATGAAAATCTCTTATAAACAGCATTAGCTAGGTGGTAGTGATGTTGTCTTAAATCCCATGCTACTGTCTTTACACTTACTGTGATTAACACTTTATTTGCATTAATTTATGCCACCTTATTTTTGCTGTTTGTTTTACTTCTATATTTTTCTTTTCTTTCTTGCAACCTTTGGAGTTTTTTCAATTCCATTTTTTCTATTAACTTGAAATGATACCCTATATTTCTATTATTGTGCTTTCCCTAGAAGTTTTACATATTTGATATGTAATATTTAGTAAAGTTTAAAGTTAAGCTTTATCTTTACTCTCCTCTCAATCAATGCTAAGACCCTAAAATATTTTAAGTCAGCTTATCTCCCCTCTCCCATCCACTTACATGCTTTACTAGTCAACATTTGCTTTCATCTTGTCATCCTGTTTGGTTTATACTCGGTGTTTGCACTAGGCCTCCAGGCCGCAGCCTTCTTGGCATTACTGCAGTAGTAAAAGGGTGTTTCTAGCGAATCATCCTACATATTCTTGATCAGTCTTTTCTCAAAGAGGATAAGGGCTTTTAGCAGGGTAAATTTCATTTACAGAAGAATAACCTTAATGATTATGTCTGAAGTAAGACTTGGAAAATACAGTGCGTATTATTCACGTTCAATCCCATCGCTTTTTATTTTGGCCAGGCGAGGTGGCTCACGCCTGTAATCCCTAGCACTTTGGGAGGCCAAAGCAGGTGGATCACCTGAGGTCAGGAGTTTGGGACCAGCCTGGCCATCATGATGGAATCCCATCTCTACTAAAAATACAAAAATTAGTGGGGTGTGGTGGCACACACTTGTAATCCCGCCTACTTGAGAGGCTGAGGCAGGAGAATTGCTTGAATCCAGGAAGTGGAGGTTGCAGTGAGCCAAGACTGCGCCACTGCTCTCCAGTCTGGGCAGGCAAAAGAGCAAAACTGTGTCTCTAAGAAAGAAAGAGACAATACAAGGTAGCAAGGTAAGTGTTGTGGTCAGTAAATAGTCAAAGCTGATGCACTGGCCCCTGCTGACACAGAACAAATGGGCAGACCATCCAGTGCCCTTGGCCTCTTCTTAATCGGAGGGGACAGGTGAAAGCATATAAATGAAACAGTTACATAGTAGTAAAACACTATGTAGTAAAGTCAAACCGGGCACTGGAACAGAGAGAACCTTGCAGGCCTTCAGAGCAATGTGGGCCTTCCCTGGCCGGGTGCTCATTAAGCAGCGGCCCGCATGGTGAGGCCACCGTGGAAGACCTGGGGAAAATGTCTTGGCAGAGAAAGCACATTGTCCCAGCACAGCAGAGACGGCCGGTGGCTGGCACACGTGCACTCCAGCTCAGCCTCCGCAGCCTCCAGCACAGGGCGCCTGCTCCCGTGTCTGTCAAGCAAACACATCTTTTTCTAGGAATTCCTTGTTTTTTGCTCTCTTTAATTTGATTTTTCTTAATGTCAGTTGATTGCTTTCAGTTCTAGAATGTCACATGATGTTCCTTTCAAGACTGCTTCTCTTTCACCGCGTAAAAGGCCTAATGAGAGCTTTGCTTCCTTTTGTATCCAGGGTACCTCTGTCTTTAACTGACAGAAACTATTGAACAGTATTGGGACTTTTATTATGTTTTAGTGAAATATTTTATTTATATGGACTATCTCCAGTTACTTCTTTCTATAGTAAAATAATATAGAAAGATTTGACCTTTTTCCTGTATCCGGTTAGCAAGAAAAATTAATTATAGTTATGAAAATTAGTTTATGTAATAAGCATTTTTTAACTAAAACTAATTTTTGTTTTCATACCTTCGTAATTATATGTATTTATAGTAAAACAAAATAGAAAATAGGACAGGTGAATAGCTTGAGTCCAGGAGTTAGAGACCAGCATGGGCAATATGGTGAAACCTGGTCTCTCCAAAACAAACAAACAAACAAAAAATTAGCCAAGCACGGTGGCATGCGCCTGTAGTCCTAGCTAGTTGGGAGGCTGAGGCAGGAGGATCGCGTCAGCCCCAGAGGTGGAGGCTGCAGTGAGCTGAGATCACGCCACTGTACTCCAGCCTGGGCAGCAGAGCAAGAGCCTGTCTCGAAAGAAAGAAAAAACTAATAATAAGAGAAGATGGTAAGTATGATCTGTAAT
Source organism: Mandrillus leucophaeus (assembly GCF_000951045.1). NCBI lineage: Eukaryota > Metazoa > Chordata > Mammalia > Primates > Cercopithecidae > Mandrillus > Mandrillus leucophaeus. The sequence continues at coordinate 917,997 of NW_012101587.1, read as the reverse complement.
CCTGCTGTCTCTACTCAAATTCTGTCAAAACATTTCCAGTGTATTTATAGAGACTTGTGTACAAATACGACTATGCATATTTATATCTACAAAAAATACCCACACCCCAGATTAAGTCTGTGTATCCTTTTCTAGTGTCTGCTTAGAAAATGAGGACGATAGCAGGCTTTCTGCAGGTCTCTCTTGCTCTGGTTTTTCAGTCAACAGTTTGATGTTTAGCATGTTCGGTCATGCTTGGAGAGGCTTTCGGGGCAGAACTGTCACTTCCCCTCTGTTTGACTTCAGAACATCTCACACCACTTCAACACAAGACTCTGCCGTGTTTCTCTCACTCAGGATGCAGTGACACAGGGTGCATGCGGGGTGAGATCCACTGATGTCAAAAGCACAGGACACTGATTCGGGGCGTTAAAGTTCACATTTGATTAAAGCCAAGTTTGTTTTCCTTTTGCAAAGTTGACGTAAAATATGAATAATGACATGTTCTAGTATTTGCTAAATATGTTTTTGAATTGAATAAAAGGTAAGACTTCTAAAATATGTTTTGGTTTTGCACGGTATGCAAATCTGAAAAGTAAAGTGCTTTTTTCTTTTTTTTCTTTTTGAGATCGAGTCTCGCTCTGTTGCCCAGGCTGGAGTGCGGTGGCGCCATCTCGGCTCACTGCAAGCTCCGTCTCCTGGGTTCACGCCGTTCTCCTGCCTCAGCCTCCCAAGTAGCTGGGACTACAGGCGCCCGCCACCATGCCCGGCTAATTTTTTGTATTTTTAGTAGAGATGGGGTTTCACCATGTTAGCCAGGATTGTCTTTATCTCCTGACCTTGTGATCTGCCCACCTCGGCTTCCCAAGTAAAGTGCTTTTTTTCTCTGTTGCCCTAACACTCTTAAAGGGCTTTTCAAATTTGAGAGAGTTAAGCTGTTTTATAAAAATTCCTCTTGTATGAAGTAAAATATTTTGAGTTACTTGATATAATTTACATTGTAAATTTCAAAGGAAAATATTATAGTATTTAACTTTTACTTTTGTAATTCTAAAATTCGTACATGTTCCCTAAATCCTGTGCATCTCTCATAAGAAAAGGAAAATTGATTATCAGAATTCTGTATTCATTTAAAGTTCTCTAAGGTCAGGGACTTGCAGTTACTTCCCTCTTTAATTATTACCTCTTTCGTCCATATGCTTTGAAATGCTATATACCAGTGTAGTTGATAATGCAAAAACTGTCTACCAGTGTGGGTCAGTGTTTTTACTCCCACATGAGGCATATGTGGGTGTTACAGGCAGAATGTTGTTGGACAAAGTGATAAAGGTGTTCCTTCTGCGAACACCGAGGAACCTCTTGTCAATACAGCGGCTTTGTCCTTCCGAGAACACCGAGGAATGTCTTGTCAATACAGCGACTTTGTTGAAAGCACTGAAGGTGCAGGGTGTGTGTGGCTTGGGAGACACAGTTTCTTCTCATTTACCAGGGGTCTGGCATCCGACCCAGTGAGTGTGGGGATGCTTGCCCGTGAGCTTCCAGAGCGGATGTACTGGGGACCCCCAGAGCTCTGTGCAGTCGGCACACCCCCGGAAGACCAAAAGTGTCAGGCAGCGCAGGCACAGCAGTCATTGCTCCTGGATTTGGGAAAGAACTTTCCTGAAGGAAAACTTTTAGGAGCTTTATCAGGTTGCTTTTCAGTTAGGTACCCTTTCTGTGACGTTTTACAGGTTTTTGCTAATTTACCAAACAGCTTTAGTAAGACCTCATTTTCCAGGTTGAATGCTTGGTGAAAAGAGTGTTTTCAACTTCTTTTGACCTAGATGTGATATTCAGGTATTGATGATTTGGAAAATTTGGAGCCTATCCAGATTGCATAAAATGCTAATATTGGGAGATTCATTGTTTGGAAAGCATTCACCAAGGGTGTGTCCAGGTGGCGTTTTGCTCTTTGAAGAGATAGATTAGAGGCAGGTATTAGTCCGTTCTCACGCTGCTGTGAAGATACTACACTAGACTGGGTAATTGATAAACAAAGGAGATTGACTCACAGTTCTGCATGGCTGGGGAGGCCTCAGGAAACTTGCAATCGTGGTGGAAGGGGAAGTAGGCACCTTCGCAAGGCAGCAGGAGAAAGTGTGAGCATGTGAAGGAGGAACCATCATACACTCACCAAACCATCAGAGGAACTGTCACACGCTCATCAAACCATCAGACCTCATGAGAACTCATTATCACAACACGGCAGCAGGAGAAGGTGTGAGCATGTGAAGGAGGAACCATCCCACACTCATCAAACCATCAGAGGAACTATCCCACACTCATCAAACCATCAGACCTCACGAGAACTCATTCATTATCACGAGAACAGCATAGAGGAAACCGCCCCCATGATCCAATCACCTGTCTTCCTCTACACATGGGGATTACAATTCAAGATGAGATTTGGGTGGGGACACAGAGCCAGACCCTCTCAGGAGCTGACTAAAGGATGTTCTCTGCAGAAACCAGGAATAGAGAGGGGCTATCCAAGAAGGACCTGTGTTGGAGTCTGTTTTCTAATAGTGTGGACTCTCAGGGTATATACAGGAGACCCATCATGTTTTATCAGCAGAAACTACCAGCTTGACCTAAAGGAACAGAGACAGGGTGAGATGAGAGAAGTCTGTTGGACTCCCAAAATCTTATAGGCAGGAAACAGCTTGATAGAGCTACTGGCTGCCAGCACGTGCTCCCTTTCAGAAAGAGGAAGAATGACCCCAGGGTCAGAATTGACATGGACAGTGCAGAGGTCACAGAGCTGTCGGCCTAAGGGGCACTGAGACGCAGTTATTCTGTTATTCTCAGCTCTTGAAACCTGACAGAGTTTGCCTTGCTGAATTTCAGACTTGCTTGGGATCAGTGATCTTACATTCCTTCCAGTTTCTCCCATTTGGAATGGAAATATCTATCTATCCTTGTGCCACCACTGTATTTTGGGAGCAGATAGCTTGTTTTCTAGTTTCACAGGTCCACAGGTGGAGAGGAATTTAGGTCTCAGGATGGACCATGGCCAGTGTCTCACACGTACCTAATTTAGATGGTTTAAATGATGAGATTTGGGACATTTGAGCAGATGCGGTTTGGATGAGATTTTGGACTTAATGTTGATGCTATAGTAGGCTGAGACATTTGGGATATTGGGATGGGGTAAATGTATTGGGACTGATGTAAATTTGGGGAATGCTAGAGGGTGGACTCCCGTGCATACAGTGATGGCCCCCAAAACATGTGCCCACATGAAATCTGTGAATGGAACCTTACTTGAGAAAAGAGTCTTTGCAGATATGATTAAGATAATGATCTCTAAACGAGACCATCCTGAATTAGAGTAGGCCCTAATTGCAGTGAATGTCCTTGTAATCAAAGGAGTAGGAATATACCAAGGAGAAGGTGAGGTGAAGACAGTGGCAGAAACTGGAATGATTCTGCTACAAGCCGGGGCATGCCAAGGACTGTGAACAGACCCAGAGCTGGAGAGAGGCAGAACAGCCCACCTCCACCCGCCCCACCCCGCCCCACCCCCGACCAGTATCCCGGAGGAAACAGCTCTGCCCACACCTTCCAGATGGTGAGAAAATAGAATTCTGTTGCTGTAAGTCATCTAGTGATGGCATCTTTAAGAAACCAGCACACCACACAGAGTCATTTTTTACAAAATGCTTCATCCCCTGCTCTTGGCAAGGTAGTGTCAGGAAGGGTGAGATGCTACAGTGTCCCATGGCTACTGTTTGGCTTGTAAGAAACAGTTCAGTTTCCCGATACTCAGGAGTGTTTCCTTTCTGCCTGTTGTTCCTTGAGTGTTGTGGGAGGATGTCTCCTTGTCCTGCTAAGTGTCCTGCTAAGCTCTCACTTTTTAATAGGCAGCTCAGCCTTCTGCATGCTGAACACTTAGTTGAATGTGTAATGGTTCTTCATTTACTCAACATCCAAGTATGTGCTTTTGGGAAGGTATCGCGATGGGCCATTCAGCTTAGTACACGCCCCGTGCCACTGTGTGTGAGCGTGCAGGGATGAATGGCGCGCACCGTCGGGGCCCTGCAGCTCAGTCCTCAGCGTCTTCATCTGGACACCCTGTTCCCCTCCCTCCCTCTCCTTTCCCTGCTCTTTCTGTCCATAGAAGTAAAAATTATCTAAAACTTTAAATTACTTCCTCCTCCTCTCCCCACAACCTAGCCCTCAACAAAAGCCAAAAACCTGTCCCTAAATGTTCAAGGTTGTTTAGAGGTTTTTTTTTTTTAAAAAAAATATATTTTTCTTTAGGAAAAAAACATTTTTCTATAATTTATCTTTATGTTAAGTTTTTAGTTACTGAGCATGGCTAACTCATGAACTCTCATCACTAGTTTTATATAAAGTTGAAATAAAACAAAGTTTTATTTTATATATACAAACCTTATTGCCTCTAATTGTGGAAATAGTGCTGGGGAACAGAGAAGTCATTTGATAGAAAAAGGGCATAGTTTAGAAGTAATTTTGGCTAATGAGCCCCTTTTTCCGGTTTGCTTATTTGAACTCAGAAAATTCAGAAAAATGAAGAGGTTTCTAAGACTGTTTGGGGAAACAATTTGAAAAATTTCTACGATGAAGCATGTTTTCCAGATTTTAAGGTCAGTGGAGATGCTGTGACAGGAAAACTGGTTAATACTGCTTTTCTAATACCACAGTCCATCCCCTTTACGTGGCACAGATGCCGGGGGTTCCATATATGAACCCTGAGTGTCCAGCGTGGCCGCAAAAACCATCTAGCACTTAGCACCATTATCTTCACGCAGTTTCAGAGTTAAGGTGCCATACACGTTTAAGATGTTTCCTTTTATACTTTTTCTGTATAAATCTCTTATTAGTTATAGCATGAATTATGTGCCAGTTTTTATATTGGCTTAGAAGATACATTTTTGCACAATTCATTTCATTTCTTTTAAAATAATCACTGTCTTGGCTTTAAAAAATTATAGTTAACAAATTTGTTTTAATCTATCAAAAAAGTTATTACTTTTCGTTGCACGGGCTGCTTCAGCAGCCTTTGAGCATTGTTTTGTTTTGAAATGTGTGGGCTTTAAAGTTTTCATTTCATTTTTAATAGAGAATTATATCTATTTATGAGATACAATATAATGTTTTGGTGTATGTATACATTATGGAATGCTGCTTTTATTGTTAATTTCTTGCTTTTCCTAAAGGTTTGTCACCTAAAAATTGCATATATAAATATATGCAGTCATCTCTTGGTACCCATGGGGGATTGGTTCCAGCAGCCTCCATGGATACCAGAACCCATGCATACCCAAGTCCCACGGTGAGCCCTGCAAAACCTATCCATGGGACAGGTGGACCATCTGTATCTGCGGGGGTCGCCTCCCAGGAATACTGTGTTTTGATGCATGTTTGGTTGCAGACGCAGAGCCCTCAGATACGGAGGGTTGACTTGAGTTACTAAAAAGAGTCCGTATCTGAGTGGACTTGCACAGTTCAAGCCTGCGTTGTTTGAGAGTCAGTTGTGAATTAGTTCTTCCTGTTTTGTTGGTTTCTATAATTGAAATCATACTGGATGTTTTCTTTTTGTCTCATTCCTTTTGTTTAACATGGCTGCGTGCAGGAGGTTGTGTTGTCCTCTTCTCGTTTCTTGCAGCTTGTCATTCTCTTGCATGAGCACATTCCAGTGTATCTCGTGTATCCAGTATATCCGCTGTTTCGGGGTTTGGGTTGCTTCCAGTTTTTTTACAGTGGGCAGCAGTGCTGCTATTAACATTCCATGAATGTGTGTATTCCACACATTGGCACCCTGGTATAAGGTATCTAGGAGCAGCACTACTTGGCTATATCATTTGCCAAATTTACCAGATAATGTTTTAACTGTTCTTCAAAGTGGTTGTACCAGTTTGCCATTCCAACATCAATGTCAAGAGTAGTTCACACCTCAGCAACACTTAGTATAAGTGGGTTTCTCATTGCGGTTTTAATGATCGTTTCCCAGCTTGATAGTGAGACTAAACAATTATGCCCATATATATTGGCTATTTAGATTTTCTCTTTTGTGAACTTTCTAAGTCTTTTGTCTGGTGTTCTGAGCAGCTTGCAGTTATCTATTTTAGATGCCAAGGCTTTCTCGGCTTATGTTTTGCTGATATCTTTCTCAATCTGTAGTTTGACTTTTTACCCACCCATTGGTGAAATTATGAAAAAACAGTTGTTGATTTTACATGCCAAATATATGAAGTTTTTTTTTATTTGTTATCACTTTTTATGTTGTTTAAAAAATCCTTCCCTACTCCAAGGAGATGAAGCTCTCCTTTTACATTATCTTCTAGAAGCTTAACTGTTTTTCCTTTGACCACTATAAGTGTTTTTTGTTTTTTTAAATATATATGGTGTGAAGTACAGTTTTTAAATACCATATTTTTGCAAACCAATTGTCTCAGCACCAGTTATAGAAAAGACTTTTCCCAGTGATCTAGTGCCCCGTCTGCCATGTACCAAGCATTTGTATACACATGGGCCTGTTTGGGTTACCTGTTCTGTTCCCTTGGACTGTTTTTGTATTCCCACCAAATAACAAACTGTGTGTGTTAATAGACTTTTATAATAGTTTGACATTTGATAGAACAATTCTATCCTCATATGCAGGTTTGTTATATAGGCAAACTTGTGTCATGGCGGTTTGCTGTATAGATTATTTCATCACCCAGGTGTTAAGCCTAGTACTCATTAGTTATTTTTGCTGATCCTCTCCCTCCTCCCACCCTCCACCCTCTGATAGGCCCCAGTGTGCATTTTTCTCCTCTGTGTGTTCTCACATTTAGTGTGTTCTCACCATTTAGCTCCTAGTTATAAGTGAGCACATGTGGTATTTGGTTTTTTGTTTCTGCATTAGTTTGCTAAGGATAATGGCCTCTAGCTCCATCCATGTTCCTGCAAAGGACATGAGCTCATTCTTTTTTATGGCTGTATAGTATTCCATGATGTAGATGTACCACATTTTCTTTATCCATTCTATCATTGATGGGCATTTAGGTTATTCCATGTTGGTCAGGCTGGTCTCGAACTCTTGACCTCGTGATCCACCCGCCTCGGCCTCCCAAAGTTCTGGGATTACAAGCGTGAGCCACCGCGATGTTGAGCTTTTTTTCATATGATTGTTGGCCACGTGTTTGTCTTCTTTTGAAAAGTGTCTGTTCGTCCTTTGCCTACTTTTTAGTGGGGTTGTTAGTTTTTTTCTTGTAAATTTGTTTAAGTCCCTTTTAGATGCTGGATATTAAACCTTTGTCAGATGTGTAGTTTGCAAAAAAATTTTCTCCCACTCTGTAGGTTGTCTGTTTACTCTGCTGATAAGTTTCTTTTGATGTGCAGAGATTCTTTAGTTTATTGAGATCTCATTTGTCAATTTTTGCTTTCATTGTAGTTGCTTTTGGTGTCTTTATCACGAAATCTTCACCCGTGCCTGTGTCCTGAATGTCACTACCTAGGTTGTCATTCAGGAGTTTTATAGTTTGGGGTTTTGCATTTAAGTCTTTAATTCATCTTAAGTTCATTTTTGTATATAATGTAAAGAAAGGGTCCAGTTTCTCTCTCCTGCAAATGGCCAGCCAGTTATCTCAGCACCATTTATTGAATAGGAAGTCCTTTTCTCATTTCTTGTTTTTGTCAGATTTGTAGAAGATCAGATGGTTCTAAGTGTGCAGTCTTATTTCTGGGTTCTCTATTCTGTTCCATTCATCCTTGTGTTCTTTAAGAGTGTTTTGTTCTTCTCGGCCATGAATATGGTGTATCTCCCAGTATTATTTAAGTCTTCTCTAAAATAAGTCTTCTCAAATTTTGTTAGAGCAGTTCTTAGATACTTGAGATTTTTTAAATGATACTGTAAATATCGTTCTTAAAAGAACCATTCCTCTCTCTTTGCTGATGTAAAGAAATAAACTTAATTTTTATAAAATTATTGACTATCAATTTTGGTAAAAATCCTATTTTAGTTATTAATTCAGGTGTATTGAATTTTTTCTATATATAATCATATCATCAATAAATAATGACAGCTTTTGTTTTTGTTCCAGTTCTTTGCACCATTTATTTCTTTTCCTTGTTTCTGCAGCAAAGATCTTCAGTATGTTGCTAAAGAAAAGTGATTACAATAAACATTCTTCTTTTGTTCCCATCCTCAAAGGCAAAACTTTCAACAGTGTCATTTAAGTATGCTATAAGTTTGTTTATAGAAGCCTTTTAATACATTGACATTTTTCTGTTCCTATTTTGCTAAAAGTTGTTTTAAATCATGAAAATATTCTAGGAAATATTTTTCTAAATCTATTGAAGATTTTTCATCTTCAAATTTTTCTTCTTTAATGTATTAACATGGCAAATTATATTGATTGACTTTCTAGTGTCATACCAACCTTGTATTTCTAGGGGCAAAACCCCAACATGATCATGGTATATTACTGTTTTGTTTATTATTAAATTCCATTTGCTTGTATTTTCTGTGAGATTTTTACATTGATTTACAGGAGTGAAATTGACTTGTAATTTTTATTTTTCATACCATTTTTGTGGAGTTTGGTATCTGGATTATGCTAGTCTCATAAAAACATTTTTTTCTCATTTTCTTTCTCTAAAATAATTTATCTAAAATTGGAATTGTTTATTTCTTGAACATTTACATAAGAAGTCCATGTGGGCCTCAGCTTTTGACTGTGGAAACATTTTTGACACATTTGATTTAGTTATGGGACTATTTAGGTATGGGACTACTCAAGTTTTTAATTTCTTGAGTCAGTTTTGCAAAGTTACAGTTTTCAGTTCATAATCAGGTATTTAAATTTTCAGTTTTATTTACAACAGTTTGTTCATATTTTCCTGTTATCCCTGACATATATAGGATCTGTGATATCAACCTTTTTAATTATTCATACTTGTTATTTCTGCCCTTTCCGCTTTCTTTTTTTTCCTAACTACTCTTCCAATAGGTTTGCCAACTTTCATTTCTTATGGAAATACCTACTCTTGTCTTTATGGATTCTTTGTGCTGTGTATTATTTTTCTGTTTTCATTAATGTTTTCTCACTTGTCTATTTCCTCCTTGATTAGTGTTCACCTTCTCCCCCCTTTGTGAATATATGTATTGGAGGCTATAAATTTTTCTATAAGTACTAATTTGGTTGCGTTTCAGAAGTTTTCATATATAGTATTTTTGTATTGTAGTTTCATTTGTAGTATTTTGTTATTGTTAAGTACAGAATATTTTAATTTCGACTGTGATTTCATCTTTGACCCATGCTTATTACAAGCTTATTTCTTATCTTAATTTATAAGCATAGTTGAGAAATTTCTAATACATCTTTGTTCATAGTTTGATTGTATTTTTCTCAGAGGACATACCTTTTTAACTTCAGATCTGTGAAATGTGTTGAGACTTGTTGTAGGGTCCAATATTTAGTTCATTTTTATAAACATTCTTTGTGTGCTTCAAAACAACTTGGATTCCAAATTGTTGGTCATATGATTTCGTCTGCGTGATAGGTCGAGATTCTTAATCTTGTTTTTCAGTTTCTGTCTACCACTAGGGTCTTTCTCTTTCATAAAAGTTGCTGAAATGTGTCAAAATCTCTCATCAGTGTTGTGAATTTGTCTATTTTTCCTTGGAATTCTGTTTATTTTTAGTATTTTATGTTTTGTGGCTTTGATATTGGATGCATACAAATTTAAATTGTTATCCATTCCTAGTGAATTAAGCAGTTTCTCATTATAAAGTGACTTTCTTTATCTCTACTAAAGCTTTTTGCATTAAATTCTACTTTGTTTTGTGTTAATGTAGCAATGCCAGCTGTCTTTAATTTCTTTGGCATATCTTTTTCCATCTTTTTACTTTCAACTTCTCTGTATGTTTATTTTTATGTGTCTCTTGTAATTAGCATACATCTTGTATCAGCATGCCATCTTGTAATTAGTTTAATTTTTATCTAACTTTGATAATTTTTGACTAGAGTATTTAGTGCACATGCAATTATTATAATACTGTTTATATTTTTAGTTTAAATCTGCTATTTTATTTTGTGCTTTTAATATTACTTACCTGTTCAATATTTTTCTCCTTTCTTGCCATTTTATTATTTTTTTTGTAATGCAACTTTTTTCTCCAGCAGTTTAGAAGTTATGTAAGTGGTTTCTGTTCTTTTAGTAGTTACTCTAGAAGTTAAAAACCTTCTTAACTTATCAGAGTTAAAAGTCAGTTCCCTTGAGCATTTAACTTAATTTGCTCCCTTCTGGACTTACACCATTTTTGTCACTTATTTTAATTCTAGTTGTTCTTAAACCCCAAAGAAAATCCTAGTTATTCTTAAACCTAACAATATCACTGATGTTGTTTATACATTCTCTATCATTTTGTTTTATCCACATTTCAGTTTGTAATGTCTTCTTGCATCGTAGACCTTCTATGTAGAATAATTTTCCTTCTGTCAGAAATGTGTTCGCTTTTTGTGCTTTTGGTGCTGGTCTGTTGGGAACTCTCAGTTCTCGCTTGGTCATCCTTCTTGGAAAATAGTTTCATTGGGTATAGAATTCTAGGTTGTCACCTTTTTTGGCTTCTGTTACTGCTTTTAAGACTTTACTTCTTTGGGTCCATCCATCTCTTCCAGCTGCTTTTCCATCCTCTCCTCATTGGTGGCATTGTCTGCTCTACCGTACGTAACGTGTTGAGGTACAATGTTTCTTTTTAAACAGTGCTTAGGATTTGTTGGGCTTCTTGACTCCATAGATTCTTTTATTCATTCTAGAAAGTCCGCCATCATCTCTTCAGATGCTGCCCCGTCCCCGCCTGTCACGTCCCACTCTGGGACGTGGGGTCAGGGCTTGGTCGATGTCCTCACTGTGTCCCCGCCTGTCGCGTCCTGCGCGGGACGTGAGGTCAGGGCTTGGTCGCTGTCCTCGCCGCGCCTTTGTTTCCGCTGCTCTTGCTGCTGCACTTGCCACTTTTTTTGCTTCCACACTTCATTTTGTATCGTCCTCACTGACCTGTCTAATAAGTTACTCATTTTTTGACTGTGTGTAATCAGCTGTTAAACTAATGAATTTCTTAATTTTAATTATTGATATTTCTTAGTTCTAAAAATTCTGGTTGGTTTCTTTATCACATTATTTTATTTTTAAAGTTGCCTATTCCACGCAAACATTCTGAAATTTTTTTATGTATCCATTTGTTTTATAATCTGTATCAGTATTGGATACCTTTGTCAATCTTTTTATGTTGGTATCTTGGTCTTCTGGCTCTTGCTTGTGGCGTCTTGTTTTGCTCTGTGTTGTGTGGTAGTGTTTGTTGTTATGGTAGGTGTTTTTGGTAATCGTATTTGAAAAACTAATTATAGGACTTATTTGGGAACAGAGATGGAGGTTCATTTCTTAAGACATACACACTTACTTCTGCCTTGGAGCATCTTCATTCAAGATTTCAAGTCACTGGAAATGTGTTCAGGAAACGGGAACCTGACTTCAGCTCCAGAAGCAGGCTCACTGACCTGTGCCTGCTGGCCCTGCCTTCCCTGAGGCACGTCCTTGCCTTTGTAGTTTTACTGAGGTTAGTGTTACCGTTGGATAGAAAACTAAGCTTTTCTGACCTTGAAAAGCTCCTGCTTATCCTCCCTGCGGCCTTTAACTGGCTCCCTTTTGCCTGGTTAGCTTTGTTATTAGTACTTAACACAATCACAACCTGCTTGGTTTTGGGGGATTTGCCTTTTATCTTTGCCATTCCTTTATTCTTAGCCTTTTGGAGACATTTTGTTTTAAGGTATAGCTCTTAAATTGCATAAATTGGTATTTATTTTATTTATTTTTAAGCTGAAAGTGCTAGCCTTTAATAGGAATATTTCTTCCTTTCACAATCCTGGCATAGGTGTTCAGCCTTGCTTCTGCATTCTTGTGTGTTCATTTATGTTTATATGCACACATTCATGTATTCTATGTGGCAGCTGTGTGTGTATGTGTGTGTGTGTACTGTGTATATATTTGTACTGCTATACAGAATATATTTTACTTTAAAATTTTTAAATTATTTGAAAATTGCAAAACTCTCTTAAAATTTGCCACTGCTTGACTTTATCAAATACATATTTAAACCTTGATTTCAAATATCAAAGTCGAGAACCAAACAATAACGTGTGACCCCTCTTAAATATCATGAGGAGTTTAATCTTCATTTACTCTTTTTTCCTCCTTTGTACTTCCTAGTATTTGATCATTTAATCTGTATCTACAAACCCTAATTTTATAGTTATTTTCTTTTAATATGGAAATCCTATTTTCAACAAGCAACGGTGGCCATCCTTTCAGGTTGGTACCCATGTTTGCTTAACAACATGGAGTCATTAATCTCAGTGCTCACCTTTCCCCCATTCCTGAGTTTCCGATTTTGATTCATTCTCAACCAACCAGAATACTTTTCAAACAGTGTCCTTGGGCTTGCCTGGGGAATGAAACCCCATTTGTCCCCAGAGTTCAGGCCCAGGCCCTTCTGTGTATTTCACAGTGACTTCCCACATGAAAGTCGGAAGAGTCCTGAGTGTGAGGGAAGCCCTGAGGCACTCTGTTTCCCAGTTGCCACAGCACCTGGTCCTAGGGGCTACTGTCAGTCTGAGCAGGAGGCTGGGAGTTGGCTGCGCTGAAGACCGGCCCCTGTGAGCTGCATGTGCAGCTGGGAATGTCTTTTGCTTGCCACTTGCCTCTGGTCTTTCTTTGATTCAACTCATCTTCAAAGCTGGTACTCAGTTCACTCTTCCTAGAACGCCACTTTATTGCAAATCTTCAGTCCTCCCGCACCCACTCAGAAACATTACAATGGGATTTAGAATTTTGCTTACACCAATTTAAATGACTTTCTGTAATACTTTGCTGTATTTTCTGTGTCTTAGGACCCAAGACTACTTTTGTTTATCCTTACATCTTATGCAGTGGATGCAGATCAAATAGCATGCTTCCATGTTTAGGGTGTATCTCTGCCTTTGTTCCAGCAACACAACATATGTAAGCTATGTGTCTGTGCATGCCTGATGCACCGTATGCACACATGTATGATGTGCCTGGTGCACATCTGCGCTCCGAAGCCTTCCCTCAATGCTGCACAGATACGCTCCCCTCCCTGAGCTCCCGCCACTGAACGCGGCACAGATACGCTCCCCTCCCTGAGCTCCCACCACTGAACGCTGCACAGATACGCTCCTCGCTCCTCTCCCTGAGCTC
>NW_012101587.1:886102-902905 GCF_000951045.1 Mandrillus leucophaeus | reverse complement strand
TGTGGTATTAGATGCGTCCTGTGTGGTGTTATATGCAACCTGTGTGGTATTATATGTGCTGTATGTGGTATTACATACTCTCTATGTATTGTCTCAGTTGAAGTCGGGTATAGTTTGCTCAGTGATCTTTCGCTAGTAAGCTGTCAACTTGCGTTCTGCAGTAGTTCTACTTACTTTTTTCATCCTGAAGATGATCTCTCACCTTTTCATGAGTAGCTCCTGCTTTATATAATCTTCCAAGAGCACTTGTATTCAACTTACCATATTTCAGTGCTAATTATTATATTCCGTGAAATAATTTAATATTCCATGATGCAACAGCTCCGCATAAGTTTGTAACCGTGGAAATGGTTTCATGAGCCAGAGGCCCCTCGTGATTAAGGAGCAGCGCCCAGGAGAGCCATCCTGGTCCTTTGGCTTCCACCGCCCTGAGCCCAGTGGCCAACTGCAAGCTCTTCAGAAATTCCCACTAACAGCAGAAACCCATTTGCATTATAGTAGCTGAGGCAGGCTGACACTCTTCAAAACAGTGTGACACAAATCTGAAAGAACACAGCACACAGATAGAAAGCCATGTTTTCCAAAGTGCAGATATCTGAGCCAAAGAATCAGAGCCATGAAAAGCTTAATAGGAAGTCAGATCCCCCTTTCAAGCCTTTTTCTCTTCTGTACAGGAAGGCAATCATTTCTTGGCCACCTTGCCCCTTGCCTGCCTCCTTCCCTCCTAAGTCTTGCTAACATTTTAGCTAAGTGGCCTATGACTTCCACTTTCTTTTTCTGATTCACAGAGAATCTTTCTCCAAGTCCAAATCAAAGAGGAGTTCATGTAAATGTGTGTTTTCTTTTCCTTCTTCAAGCCTCCCACTCACCCTAAACTCATGTGGAGCAGCCCTGCTATTTAGTAACCATTTGCAGGAATGTCCTTAGCATTTCCTGAGCCTTTTCTGCCTGTCAAACACTTCTCTCAACATTTAACAGGCAGCAGTTCACATACTCTTCAGCACAGCTGATAAGGAAAGGTTTTGTCTCTAGCCCATTTGTTAGTAGGAGGCACTGGAGACAAACAGGGGGGTAATTTGCAGGCGTCAGCATGGCCAGCCAGCCCTCCTTGCCAGGGAGCTGCAGCCGTCCTGCAACAAGAGGCCAAGTGGGTGCTGTGTCCTGCCTTGAGTGTCATCTTGCAGGGGAGCTTTGGGTCATCTTCACTTAGTGCTTGTGTCTTTGATTAGTTTGGATTTTAGATAGCAAAAGATGGTGAGGTGCTGGTTTAAAAAGCTGTGTAATTGTCAAAGGCTTACTTTCTGACTAGTACATAGAATTTTTAAGATGTAAACTCCATGGTCAGATAAGTCAAAGTATGATTATTTAATGTTCTTTAACTTACATTCAGACTTCCTTCATTGACTGTGATTCCTAAAGACTGTTTTATGAGTGCGTACTTATTAATAGTTGAACTATGTGAGTTGCCATTTTGCTGGGTCAAAATCGTTTGAATTTGAATAGCAGTTTCACTCTGTGGTGTAAGTACATCCTGTCTGCTTTCTTGACAGGATTAAATTAGACTTATGTGAACATCTTTGAGTTGCTGTATGGGAAGAACTACACTGCCACCTGCCACATGGGCAGAGTCTACCCCCTAAAGTGATGGGATTTGAACGCATGTTCTGACATGGCCGCTTTGTAGGGTTCCAGGTCTGCAGGGTTCCAGCCTTCTGCGCCACTCCAGTGCCTCCCGGCAAGGTTCTGCAGAATTGTCCCCAATCAGATGACTCGTCATATGTGCTTTAATTGCAGTCTTACTACTCAGACTTAAATTATGAAATTTTAAAAATAACTAAGAAGTCCCGTGCATAGTTAGCAGATACCATTTTATTTGTCGTGTCATATCCCATTTGTTTTGTTTTCCAGTTTAGCACCTGAAACCCGGGAAATATCTCATTGGTCATTGTAAAACAAGTGGATAAACCTTAAGGCCCATTTCCCATGTTGATTTGCAGGAGGACCCCGCCTGCTCCCTTCACTCCGTGTGTGTGCCCTGTCCTGTAAGCCTTTGGTGGTTGTCCCTTGCCGAGTGTATGTGGGCACACTCACAACAGTCTGTTTTTCTGTCCCATCTGGTATTACAAACTGTCTTGAAGGACAGAATAGGAGTTACCTGTTTTTCTGTCACCTACAAATACTATTTTGGGTGTAAACATGTTTGTTGACTTAAATGTCAGTAAATTCATTTATTTTAAAGTCTAAAATCCAATATTATATATTTCCTTATAAAATGAAAGATAATGCATATTAAAAAATACGTGTATATGGAACCATGAGCCTGAATGTGTGGCCTGGGTCTGGATCACACTAACCACTGCAGTGGGTTTTATCTGGCAGTTTGGGTGTGAACTGGGACGTGGGTTTGGATCACAGTAACCGCTGCAATGGGTTTTATTTGGCAGTTTGCGTGTGAACTTGGACATGGGCAAAGCGGTGTATGGATGGATGATGATGAAAGATGAGAACATCCCTGGCACAGTCGTTCGGACCAGCACGATCCCAGAGGAACTTGGGCGCCTGGTGTATTTACTGACAGACAAAACAGGTATTGTTCATGGTCTGTGTTCACCTTTGAATGGATGAAATGACATTTAATAAAAAATAGCATAGCATGTAGATATATGTTTATGTGTGTGTATATATGTGTATGTGTTGGAACAGATCATTGAATCCATATTTAGAATTTTTCAGCCTCTAGAAAACTGTCACACAGCTTAATCATCTTCTCGTGTACACAGTATCATAAGAATTATCAAAATGTTAAGTTCTTAGAGCTTTAAGTAACATATTTCTGTGTTTTTAATTTTCTACAATCTTACATTTTTTTTAAACTGCCTTATAACACCTCCCTAGTGGCTTATTAAGAGCAAAAATTCCCTGTTTGTTTATTATGGAATGATACTTGTGAGCTATTAGAAGAAAATAGCAGATATGTTAATTTGGTATTTAATACTCACATTCTCCTAAAAAGCTTTACTACAGACTATCCCACTCTAAAGCTCTAGGACCAAAATTCTGTTTGTCCTTATCTAATTTTCTCCTTTTTTTCATCAAAGAACTCTTACCAATCCATAACAGATTAAAGACAAACAATTGGAATCTGGTACTGTAAGGAAAGCCACATCTGAGGGCTAAAATTCCTCCTTGGTTTATTGATTTATAATTTAAATTCCAAGTAATTCTTAGTGAACTAAAAATGAAAGAATACTTAAATAGCATAATAAACAAAATATGTTGCAAACGAAATTCAACATAGTTTTAAATTATTAAATAATAGAAAAATCCTCACTGTAGTCAGCAAGAGGACAGAGAAATCTGCAAAAAAGTTGTTATTTAAAATTCATAATGGAAGCTCTAGGCATTGCAGCAAGACAAATAGAAATAAGACTAAAGGAAGAAACAAATATTTGCAGATATAGCAAAAGTGGCAGGTTACAGATTAAAATAACAAAATAGGTCACTGATACATAGTGGAGAATAGACTGAAGAGACTGAAGAATAAACCTCCATTCACGGCGGCTGCATGTATAGAAGACACAGAGTCAGGAACCTGAGGAATGAATGGAAAGGGCTCATAGATGGTCGCCAACTTCACAGTCGCTCAACTTGATGGTGGTGCGATAGCATTCACTCAGAACTGTACTTCCACTATCTGTGCAGCCATTCTTTTTTTCACTTTCAATACGGTGTTCAGGAAATTACATGAGCTATTCAGCACTTTATTATAAAACAGGCTTTGTGTTAGCTGATTTTGCCCAACTGTCAGCTAACGTAAGGGTTCTGACACAGTTAAGGTAGACAGGGCTAGGCCATGGTATTGGGAAGGTGAGATGCATTAAATGCATTTTCTACTGAGCATGGGTCTCTTGGATGCAACCCCATCATAAGGTGAGGGGTCTGTGTTTTGAAAGTCATACTGTTGTCTCAAAAGTAGAAACTCAGTATTCTTCATGTCAGCTCTCATGATGAATTTGTAAGTGTAGTGTAATTGAAAGTGCAGTTGTTAGATCTGTGTTTGAGTTCCATTAGACTGTGTCTTGTGAGGGGTTAAGGAACTTGGCCAAGAGAGCAGTGCTTATGAATCCCAGTGACTCAGAGAGCAGTTTGAGGGGCTTTGGTTCAAAAAGGTAGACTGAGAAAGAGTGTTAAGATTTTCCCTTCCCAACTTCATGAAGCCTACAGAAAAATGTTTAAAGAATAAATAAATCCATGGTAATACACAGAAAACAAGCAGGAGTAAAAATATTAGAGGATCCAGAAATGGAGTTATTTCTGGAAAACAGTTGGAATCAGTTTGCAGGTGACAGCAGAGCAAAGCAGACCGAAGTTGCCAGTGGCTGCTGAGGGGCCCCCACATGGGTGGGAGAAATGTCCCACAGAAACGAGGGGTGGATGAGCCCCAGACCTGAGCTGACAGGTGTGTAGGGCAGCACGGGAAGCCATCAGGCCACCATGAGTGGTGCCTGTGAGAGCAGGTGGCCACCAGCATCTGCCCACGCGCCACCTGAGGTCTGCTTTCGCAACGTGGGGAGGCTTTCGGGGAGAAGCACTCACTGCTTCATGTGCCCTGCCCCTTACACAGAGTTCACAGACAGCCCCTTGATTCAGAAACCAGCCCTTTGGAGGAACAGGTTTATGGAACTGCAGAAGACACCCACCCCAGCTTACTTTACAGACAACTTAGTCTTTATTGATGAATATAATCAGAAATGAAGAATCACCAGCATGAAATCAAAGTAGCAAAATAGGAACAACCATACTGTTCCCAAATAAAACAAATTCATCGAAAAAGCGAAAGAAACTTCAAGAAAAATTTTAAGAGAATTTATTCATATATATGAGCTTAATATCCAAATTCAGCAGCACTTCTGTACACCGGCAACAATTAGGACATTTAATACCAAAACACCAGTTAGAAGAACAACAAAAAGTATAAAATCATTAAAAATAAATGTAAACAAAAATGCATGAGACCTAAATGGATGTAAGTTTTTAAAATTTGAAAGCCCTTAAGACCGAAATAGGTAGGCATATTATCTTCATGAATAGAATATCTTAGCCTAATAAAGATATCATTTCTTCTCACATTGAGAGATCTGACATGTTTGCAAGCCTAGGAGGAATCAGAAACTCCTGTTCACTATTGGTGGGAACTTAGGTAAGCGCATCACTTGGTAAAACACATTTTGACGTTATCAGTCAAATTGAATATGCACGTGTTCTGCTATCCAGCAGTTTTGCTCCTGCTTCTGTTCCCTAAAGAAATGTTTGCACATCTACACCAGAAGACATATGTAAGAGTATTCATGGCATTATAATGGTTAACAAAAGCCAGCAACTGTCTAGATATAACACAAAAAAGTTTATCAAAAGTAGAATGGACCAATAAATTGTGGAATGTTCTTACAGTTGAACACTAAATAGCAGTGACAATGGAGTATAGATATTGACAGAAACGTGGATGGATTTCAAAATAGAATATTCAAGAGCTAACAGAAATACAAGAAAAAATTTAATAAGGTTTATTTATATAAAGATAAAAGCCATAAAAGATTAAACCATTTAATATTTAGAGAAAAATAAAGGATGAAGCTGTAAATAAAAGCAAACATTATAAAAAGTGTGTAGACCAATATGAATCAGAAGGAAGCTGGTATATCTACCTTGATTAATATTAAGCAAAATAAACCTTAAAATGAAAAACATTATTTAAGAAAGAGGGTCACTACATAAAAGGTTCAATTCAAAATGTTTGTGTACTTAATAAAATAGCTTCAATACCTAAAACAAGAATTAATACAGGGAGAAATTGATTATTTGCTGTCAACCACAGGAAGAAATGTTTACATCTCTTTTGTTTATTGGTTAGCCAAGCAGGCAATTCAGAAGATTTGAATAGCGTAATTGTCAGTTTTAGATCTTATGGACATATACAGAATTATTTAACAACTAGAGAACACATGTGCTTATCAGACATGTATGAGAAAGTTACAAAAATTTGATACATACTAGGCCATGAGTCAAATTTCAGTAAATTTCAAAGAATGGATATTTCTGATCACAATAAAAAGAGGTAAGAGTTAGAAGTTAATAACAAAGAAATAAGTTTTTAAATCTCTCATTTTTAGAAATTGAAGTATATACTTTTAAATAGCATAGATCCAAAAATAATACAGATTAAAAATGCCTAGAACTAAATAATAATATAATCACTTTGTATCAAAGCCCATAGAATGTACAAAATCAAGGTTTTATAAGAACTTTCTTTCATTTTTTTAAATAGAAAAACAAGCCTAAAAATTATCTAAGGCCGGGCGCGATGGCTCAAGCCTGTAATCCCAGCACTTTGGGAGGCCGAGACGGGCGGATCACGAGGTCAAGAGATCGAGACCATCCTGGCTAACCCAGTGAAACCCCGTCTCTACTAAAAATACAAAAAATTAGCCGGGCGTGGTGGCGGGCGCCTGTAGTCCCAGCTACTCGGGAGGCTGAGGCAGGAGAATGGCGGGAACCCGGGAGGTGGAGCTTGCAGTGAGCCGAGATCGCGCCACTGCACTCCAGCCTGGGTGACAAAGCGAGACTCCGTCTCAAAAAAAAAAAAAAATTATCTAAATAGCCAACTTAAGAATAGTAAAATAAATTCAAGGAAAACACAAGGAAAGAAGATACCAACAGAAAGCGGTGACTTGATAAAACCATCAAGGATTAATACGGCCTGTCAGTCTTTTGAAAAGACAGCAAAATAAACACACTTTCAAAATTCTGATCTTTAAAAAGTAAGAAAAGATGGGCCGGTGCAGTGACTCACACCTGTAATCCCAGCACTTTGGGAGGCTGAGGTGGGTGGATCACCTGAGGTCAGGAGTTAGAGACCAGCCTGACCAACATGGAGAAACCCCATCTCTACTAAAGTTAGCAGGGCGTGGTGGCGCGTGCCTGTAGTCTCAGCTACTTGGGAGGCTGAGGCAGGAGAATCACTTGAACTTGGGAGGTGGAGATCCTGGTGAGGCGAGATTGCGCCATTGCATGCCAGCCTGGGCAACAAGAGTGAAACTCCATCTCCCTCCCAAAAAAAAAAAAAAAAACGGTAAGAGAAGGCGTGAATACATATTACAAAAGAGAAGAGGGACATAGATACAGATATATCTGATATTTAAAAGAAATTTTAGGAGAATGACAATGTTTTATAATCAGTAAATCTAAAAAGCTGAATAATAGAAAAATTTTCAGAAAAAAATGTAAGCTGTTAAAAATGACTCAAAAGAAATAGTTTTAGCTATCCTAAAACCATTAGAGTAGTTTTTAAAAAAATCTTCTGGGGCCGGGTGCAGTGGCTCACACCAGTAATCCCAGCACTTTGGGAGGCCGAGGCGGGTGGGTCACCTGAGGTGGGGAGTTTGAGACCAGCCTCACCAACATGGTGAAACTCTGTCTCTACTAATGGGTCTACTGATGGATCTGGCCAAATCAAATGGAAAACTTTCTGGAAAGGATTCACGATTCCAGATGCCATTAAGAACATATGTGGTTCGTGGGAGGAGGTCAACATTCATACAGGTTTGGAAGAAATTGATTCCAACCAACCCTCACGGATGACTGTTTGAAGGTTTCAAGACCTCCGCGGAGGAAAGAGCTGCAGGTGTGGTGGAAATAGCGAGAGAATTAGGAGTGGAGCCTGAAGATGACTGAATTGTGGCAACCTCAGGATGAAACTCCAACAGATGAGGAGTTGCTTCTTATGAATGAGCAAAGAAAGTAGTTTCTTGAAATGGAATCCACTCCTGGAGAAGATGCTGTGGAGGTTGTTAAAGTGACTTTAAAATCCAAGGATTTAGAAGATTCCATAAGCTAAGCTGATAAAGCAGTGGCAGGGTCTGAGAGCATCGACTTCAGTTTCAGATGAAGTTCTGTGAGTACAGTGCTATCCAACAACATTGCGTGCTACGCAGAAGTCTTCCGTGAAAGGAAGAGTCTGTTCATGTGGCGAACTTCATTGTTGTCTTATTTGAGGAATTGCCACAGCCAGTCCAAACTTCAGCAACCACCACCCTGATCAGTCAGCAGCCGTCAACATTAAGACAAGACCGTCTACCTGCAGAAAAAATGAACGTTGCTGAAGACTCAGATGATTGTTAACACGTTTTAAAAGTATTTTTAGATTACGGTATGTACATTGTGTTTTAGACATACTACTAATTGCACGCGTAATAGACTTCGTATAGTGGAAACATCACTTTTCTATGAACTGGGAAACCCAAAAATTCATGCGGCTCACTTTGTTGTGATATTCACTGGATTACCCAGGCCTGGAACCAAGCCCGTCTGCTGTCTCTGAGTTGTGCCTGTAATTTCCTGTCTAGTTCCTACGTACTTCATATCCTCAAGTGGAAAGGGCTTTGGAATCAGATCTGGGATTGAGTCTTGGTGCCCCCCAACTGTGTGTGATGTTAGGCAAATCCTTTAACCCTTCTGAGCAAACGAAATGTGTCGTCAGTCACTAAAATTTTGTGCTAGTTTGTTACACAGCTCTAGATAACAGGGGCACCCATACTAACAGAGAAATACAAATCATTCTCAAATCTGAAAACAGCTGGTTATGCCCCCCTTGCCTTTGTGAGACCTTTAGTGCTCTGGTATTTACTGCTAATCGGTTGTTTTTTTCCAGGAACTTAAATAATTAAGATCTTTCTATTTTGTGTTCCGTATTTTAGTCATATAAATACTTCTGCTCTTTTGCTGTGCCCCTAAGTGTGTAAATCAGAAGTCAGACAGGCTTTTGCAGTCACCTTGGGGGCCTCAGTCACAGCAGAGGTTCTGTAACTGTGGATGGTTGTTTGATATTATAAGGTGTTCTGGTTCTCGGTATCAGAGGAAGTGTGTTGAGGCATAAGGCAGTTTGCAGATATCTTCCAAGTGCCTTGAGTTTCAGCTGAAGTGATGGAGAGTGAACTGTTGTCTCAGGAGCCTTATGTTACTAGCATAATTGGAAGGTGGTCCTTCGCATGATTGTAAATGGGGTCTGTGCTTCATCAATAAGCTTTTGGATAAGAAGCGTCCATCACAGTGGTTCTCTCATTTGCCAGGGCAGAATAGAAAATGAAGTATCCCAATAATTGCATTATAGTTTCCTTCTTGTGGACAAGAAAGCAATGTGGTATAATTAGGTTTGATTGGAGTGCACATTTCCGGTAAGATCTGAAATTAATGATGTTGCTATAGTGACACATCTGCGGCCACCAGTGCGTGAAACATAAAGCAGTTCATTCGACAGGCGTAGACATCTGTGAGCTGCAAGGATGCAGAGCATATTGACACTGACCAGAAATACTCGACGCCGGCTGATGAATGAACAAATGATGCTGAAACAGGAGGACAGATAATTTGTACTTAATCTGCTGGGAAAACTTTCATCTTCTCACTGGTTGCATTTGACAATGCCATTGTTTAAATAACAATGCTGCAGAGAACTCATAAATTTTAAAACTTAACTCAGGGTGCAGCCTATTAAAGCAATACATTAATTCCTTTGTTAGGGAGGTTTTATCTTCATGTAGAACAAAGCCGTTACTAAAAACACCCACTAAAACAACAGGTTTTTTAGGACTCACATTTTAATTATAGCATCCATTACCCAAAATGCCATGTTGTTCACAATTGAATCACATATGAGTTTCACAAGACGGCATCATCATGACGGGGAAAGCTGTTTTCCCAGTTTGTAAGGGCGGGCAAGCACGACGTGTGTGCTGGCAAGTGCATACAAGGCAAGCAGATCTCACAGGTAAGACTTGGAAATGGTTTTTAAACCAAAGGGCAACTATAGTCTGTTATGCATGATTCTAATAACCGGGTATTCAGTTACAACAAACATGAGTAGCCATACTGGTACAGTTGTTACTGATGTGTATCCTTGGATATGAGTGCTGTAATTAACATTTTGGGGGTGTTTGGGCCAGTTGAGATGTTAACACATGCAGATACTTAACTGATGCGTACAGTACTGAGAATCATAATGTTTAGAGAAAGCCTGATTTGCAGAGATTGTATTTGACTTTAAATATAATATTGACTTCACTTTAAACAGTGTCATTGACTTTGAATACATTTGGCTTCACTTTAAAAAGTGTCAAATAATTTCAAAAGTCAAAGCATACTTTAAAGATTGGTAAATTAGTCTTATCACTTAAGTTTTGTTTCTATTTCTTGTAAGGTCTAAGTAAGTTTGTGTTTTGATACATCCGTTGATTATGTGTGTGTATGACTTTAACTAGAATCTTCACAAGAAAGTTTCTTGCTCTAGGTGCGTGGCATATCCCAGTGTTACCTTTGTTTATCTAGGAAAATCACTGGTTCCCTCTTGTATGATGGTGTGGTAGAGTTTAGGGGTGAGGCCAATTCACAGTTCAGGAGTGTCTGGTCTGAAACCTCTGCAGCTGTGTCTCAGACACTGTCTCCTCCGCTCAGTCATGGATCACATCTGTTGCCACTCTGTGAATGATGCCTGCAGGACTTTTCCCCTAGAAATTAATTTCCTCTTTGCCTGCTCTGCTCATTATAGTCCCAAAAAACTCTTTTTCATTAAAGAGCTGCAGCTTTTTTTTTTTTTTTTTAAGAAATCAGAAACCTTTTGTCAAAAGACATTTTCTGGCTATATAGCTGCATACCATAACCGAGTCTGCCGTGATTCTCTTCGAGGTGACGGCACTCGTTCTCTCTGGCTGCATTCGTTCCTCCCTTTTTCAGAGCTTCCAGTTTCGGGGCATATTAATTTCCGTCATATTAAAATGACAAAAGTTGTAGAAATCATCAGTGTTTGAAATCACGGAGAGCATTTGAGGTAAGATTTGAGAAATAATTTGTATTACAGACTCTGCGTTATCTACTACTGCACAAGAGGGGAAAGAAAGTTCGAAATTAGCAAGTTATGAAATAAAAAAATCATCAAGATTTAAAAAATGTTTTGGGCTTCATCTTCATATGTGAAGAAAGTACATGTGCCACTCACCTGAAGGAATGTCTGCATAAGTATTGCAGTTTCTTTAACCGAACAAGGTGTGATTACATTTATTCACATGGACAGAATAACAAACCCAAAAACTTTATTGTTCATTTGGTGAGAGATGTTAGTCATTTATTTGAATATATCAGTTTTAAGCTACTGATAACATGATTGATTAGCAACAGAAACATTTTAGAAGATGCAGAGCTAGTAATACCACGTGTTTGTTTGATTTAAATGATCACCTGTCAGGATACATCATTCTCGTATTCAACTCTCACCATAATCTAACTTTAAAACATTCTCATCACCCCAGAAAGCAACCTTGGCACTCCCCATCCTTCCCCTTCCACCTCCCGTGGCCCGAGGCAGCCCCTGGTTACTTTCTGTCTCCGAGGACTTGCCTGTCCTGGGCGTTCCACGTAAATGAGTCAGACGTATGCAGTCCCTGCCGGCCTCCTTCACCGGCATTTACTCTTACAGGCTCATTCATATTGTAGCGTGTATCAGTGCCTCATTCTGTTTATTGCCAAATAATATCCCATCGTGTGGATACACCACACTTTTTTTACCCATTCATAAGGTGATGGACATGGGTTGTTTCTACTTTTTGCCTATTACAACTAATGCTGCTGCGAGCTTTCAAGGCTCTAGCCATTACAGTCAGGCAAGAGCAAGAAGGCGGCATCCACATTGTAAAGGAGAGCAGAGCTCTGTGTGTGTGTGACGTTGTCATGTCCGTAGGAAGTCCTTAGGAGTCAGCCAGCCCTCTATTAATAAAGGGGTTTGGTAAGATCATTAAGACATGAGAGCAAGAAGGCGGCATCCACATTGTAAAGGAGAGCAGAACTCTGTGTGTGTGTGACGTTGTCATGTCCGTAGGAAGTCCTTAGGAGTCAGCCAGCCCTCTATTAATAAAGGGGTTCGGTAAGATCATAAGACACAAGATCAACACACAAGAATGAAATTGTATTTCTGTATGCTAACAATGAACTCTCCAGAGATAGAATTAAGAAAACAATTGTATTTACAGTGCATCAAAAAATATTTCATTGTGTTCAGATGGCAACAATTCTAGTCTCTTTGATCTATAGGTTCTTTGTAATACCTATTAAAATCCCAGGTACCTTTGCATAAATTGGCAAGCTGATTCTGAAATTCATATGGAGATACTAGGGATTCAGCGTGGTTACAGCAATCTTGAAAAGCAAAGTTAGAGGACTTGCAACTTCTGATTGCTTCTTAAAAAAAAAAAAGACTTATGCTTCCAAGGAATGTGGGCTGTGCAGTGGGAGGTGGGCGAAAGATGTGAGGTTGGGGGTTTGTTTTGTTTTGTTTTTGAAACAGAGTCTTGCTCTGTCACCCAGGCTGGAGTGCAGTGGCACAGTTGTGGGTCACTGAAGCCTTGACCTCCTGGGCTTAACTGATCCTCGTGCCTCAGCACCCAAAGTTCTGGGATTACAAGCATGAACCATTGCACCTGGCAGCAGATCCTGGTTTCAAACCCTAATACAAAGCTACAGTAATCAGGACAATGTGGTATGTGGTACGGGCATAAGGATAGACACATAGATTGATGGACTAGAAGTGAGAGGCCATAAATAAATCCAGACATTTATGGTCATTGGGTTTTCAACAAGGATGTCAAGATAATTGTATGGAGAAAGAATAGTCTTTTCAACAGATGGTGCTGGGCAACTAGATATCCCATGTGAAAAAAGGAAGTTGGATAATGATCCCACTTGTACCCAAAAGCTAACTCAAAATGGATCATAGACTTAAATACAATCACTAAAATTATAGTATTTTTTAATTACTCAGCTTTGAGAAAGTATTCTAAATTTGTTGTACAGTTTCAATGTTTGCCCCCTCCAAAACTCCTACTGAAATGTCATTCCCAGTGTGACACTATAAAGAGGTGGGGCCTGTAAGAGGCAAGTGGGTCGTGAGGGATCTTGAGGGATCTGCTCTCATGAATGAGCGAATCTACCCATGGATTAATGGGTGAATGGATCAATGGGTTTTCATGGAGTGTTAGTTGTCACAAGAGTGGGTCTGGTATAAAAGCCAGTTTGGCCCTCATGAGCCTGCTCCCATCATGGGGTGGCCTGCAGTGCCTCGGGACTCCACAGAGAGTCCCTATCAGCAGAAAGGCCCTGACCAGATGCAGCACCTCAGCCTTGGACTTTCCAGCCTCCAGAACTGTAGGAAATAAATTCCTTTTTAAAATTAATTACCCAGTCTCAGGTATTTGGTTATAGCAACAGAAAACGGACTAAGACAATTCTCCATTTCATTCTTCCTGGCTCCAGTTAAGTAACTGAATAGACTTTTGGGGATCTACTGAGATACAAAACTTTATAAACATAAAAGGAGAAATAGTTCAAACCTAAGTTTCAGTTATCTTTTAAATTATTTTCGACCATTAGATGCATAAATGCACAGATATTATATTCAGTATTTTAGCATCACCTTGTATGTTTCTGTGACAGCTATCTGGTCTCCAGTACTTCAAGGCGTCTTTGCGTACATGTAGAATTCCTCTCAGTTTTCCCCAAGCAGTAGTAAGAAGCAAAGTATAATAGCATAGCTGAAGTTGGGAATCTCAGCACTTGAAATACTACCACCGAGCTGAAAAAGGGTATCTAACTAAAGCACTGGATTAAAATAGTGGTTTAAAATCCCAGATTTACTGACTAGAAAGAGTCTGTGCATGGAGTGATTACAAATGATTTAACTTTGTTTTTGGAAAACATCTGTTGTCCATGTGGATTTATTGCATTTAGAAATGCCAGGGTTTTCTTCTCCAGAAAAAGATGCCCCAAAGTCCATGATATGTGCCTCAACTATATGCCACTTTCAACCCATGATGAATTGATGGGCTAGGAATCGATTGTGGGCGGCTGTTTACATCAGAGGAGGCAGTGACCAGACACCCTGCTTCCCGATGGAAGGACACTCCCCGCACTGGAGCGGTGTCCACAGAACCTCACCTCACCAGCTTTGCCCAGCCGTGGCTCACAGGAAACACAGGGCCCACAGGCACAGGAGAAATGGCCAGTGGCCAAGTGCAGATTGTGGGAACTGAAACCATCAGTCCAGGTTCTTTGACAAATCAATTTCAAGGAAGAAAGAGATGGAGGAGAAAGCTGTAGAGTAAGAGAGGCTCAAGAGACCTTTCTTGGATCCATACTTCTGACAAGCAGTATAAAAACTATGACACACGAGACACCTGGAAATTAGAACCATGGCTTCTGTTTGACACGGACGAGTTGTTGTGGCTTTCTGTTGTGATAATATTTCGGTTCTGTTTAAAGTGTCTTTCTTTCACAAATGATACTGACATGCCCATGGTTGAAATGATATGGCTCAGATTAGTTTCAGCAGCACCAAGAGAAGGAGTGAGGTGGGGGCTCAGATGAAAGAGCTGCCCCAGGTCCATGTATCCAGAAAGGAGCGATGGCCACGGGGCTTTCAGGAGACTGTCTGTCTTCTTGAGGTAATTTAACATTTCCTTTTGAAAATATAGAAGGGGTGAAAAAGCATACATTCCTGGATTTAAGTTCCTTGCATTTCATATCTCTCAAATTTACATATAGAAATGACATTTTCTGTTGGTTTTGGTTTTATTCCAGCTATAGGCATGTGTGTGCATCCATGCGTGCAAGCACACACATACACACAGACACACAGCAAGGTTGATGCCCCACCTACCGTGAGGGATTTCTAGTGCGTATTCCACATGTTGAAATGGTATTATTACCAGAAAAGTGGAAATTTTGACCATTAGACACCCAAAATCAACATTTCACTGTTCAAATCAACTGCCCTACTAAAGCATCGGAAATACATTGGTCTAGCAAAGTGAAATTGGCATATAATTATGTTTATAACCATCTCACTCATTGATTTCCTCTAAGAAAACTGTGTTATTTAAAACCTATTATAAAGTTTCATATCCAGAAAACTTTAATCTTTTACTGTCTACAGTTTTTCTCTTTGCTTTTTGGCCCACTGTGTAAAGTGAAAGGGGGTATTATGTCACGTCTGAGGGTGGAATGTACGTGATGTTTAAAGAATAATTTTCACACACGGCAAATTCCACGTATGCCAAGCCTCTGCTCCCATTTTCTTTTTAAATTTTTATGTGTGTCGTTAGAACAGCTTTCTTCACAATGCAGTGATGTTGCCTGTTGTTTCTGACAGCAGATGCATTATACTCAGGTATCACGTGGTCTGAATGTTCGTCTCTCTAAAATCCCTGTGTTGAAACCAAGTCCCAGGTGATGGCATGGTACTAATTAAGAGAGGTGACTGGGTCATAGGGAGAGCCCCCATGAATGGGATTGGTTCCCTTATAAGCAAGGTCCTAGGGAGGCAGATTCCCTCTCCCACTCCTGAGGATGCTGCGAGAAGGCTCTGCCATGATGAGGGCCCTCATCAGACACCAAATCTCCTGGTGCCTCATCTTGCATTTCCCAACCGCCAGAGCTACGAGAAGTAAACGTTTGTTGTTTATAAACCACTGGGTTTATGGTTTGTTGGTTTTTTTTTTAAAGACAGGTTCTCGGTCTTGCTCTGTGACTCGGGCTGGAGTGCAGTGTCGTGATCACAGCTCACTGCAGCCTCAAACTCCTGAGTTCAGTTGATCTTCCTGCCTCAACCTCACTAGTAGCTGAGACTACAGGTGTGTGCTGCCATGCCCAGCTAATTTTTGTCTTCTTGATAGAGATCGAGTCTCACTGTGTTGCTCAGGCTGGTCTTGAACTCCTGGGCTCAAGCCATCCTCCTATCTTGACCTCCCAAAGTGCTGGAATGACAGGTATGAGCCATCATGTTGTAGCAGCCCAGAAGCAGTGAGACAGGTATTAATAACTTAATAACACATAGTTTCAAAAATCAATTACTATAAATTGTATGTTTTTTTTCTAAAGATCTTATGTGGCTTTAAATTTATCTGCATGTTCCCAAACATGTGGTGAGCATCCTTACACTAGCTGCACTTTGCAACATCAATAACAAGGTAAAAAACAGATTTTTCAAATAAATCTCAATTATTTTTAAGGACGGGAAAGAACTAAATACAGAAGGTATCTTCCGGATTTTTGTATAATATTTCCAACTTTGGATTCCACACAGAAAATATTTTCATCCAGGGCAGAAACAGTAGTGCAGGTGTTTGATTTCTGTTTACAGCAGTCTTCTGTATACCTTCCAGTATCCTGGTTTTGAAAATTAGGCTC
The DNA here is from genome assembly GCF_000951045.1 of Mandrillus leucophaeus. Taxonomy (NCBI): domain Eukaryota; kingdom Metazoa; phylum Chordata; class Mammalia; order Primates; family Cercopithecidae; genus Mandrillus; species Mandrillus leucophaeus. The sequence continues at coordinate 886,621 of NW_012101587.1, read as the reverse complement.
ATTATCATAATTCTTTTTTAAAAATTGAAATCAGCAACTCTTTTGGCTGCTATTTAGGAGTCAGGTTCTGGGGATAGAGTTGGGATAATACAGACACTGCCTTCCTGGAGATTCCACTGCAGTGGGGGAGATGCATGCTCAGCAGCTAGAGACCAAGAGAGAAGACAGGGATGACCCACGGAGAAGACAGACGACCCAGAGAGAAGACAGAGGCGACCCAGACCCCACAGGGACCAGCCAGACGCGGCCCACCGTTCTCATTGCACGTTATGAGGCACTCAGTAAATATTAAATACACATTTTATATGTTATGGGTTTTTTTGGTAATACATCTACTTTTTAGTGAGACAAGTGGGATGTGGAATTTCATGACGATCTATGTGGGTGTCCATTAGGACCATAGCTTGTCCTGTAGCTTAGTTTTACTATATTTAGATGTAGGGATTTGTACTTTCCAGGTCAAAAATTCTCTTCTTAATAGAGAAATTTGTTGCACTTTAAAATACATTATGTTATGTT
>NW_012101587.1:867067-885162 GCF_000951045.1 Mandrillus leucophaeus | reverse complement strand
ATATATAATGTGTGGGACTTGTGGGCTGAAAACTACGTAACACTCATGAAAGGAACCAAAACAGACCGAAATAAACGGAGAGAGTGAGTTTGCTCATGGACCTAAAGTCTCCACACACTAAAAATGTCACTTCTCTTTTCGATATTCAGGTTTAATTCAGTTTCTATCAAGATTTGTTTTGTAGGTAAGATTATTTCTGAATTTGTTTTTAAGGCAAAGGAGCAGGATAGCTAAAGTGATTTTGACAAAGAAGAAAGTTGGAGGACTCATTACCAGATTTGAAGACTTAAATAAGCTGCAGTCCTCAAGACTGTGTGGTATTGGGGGATATTTCAATGGACACAGAACCTAGAAAATGGCGTTGCACCAAAGAGGATATGGGAACAGAACATCTGTATGAGGAAAGACGTTCCTCCTTCGCAAGAGGCAGAGTGGCTGTCCCATAGCCACTTCATACTCACCACCTGTGTCTTCTCCCCTTCTCCCAAAGCTGTCTACTTTCTTAATTCCTGTTTCTTGTTGAGGGCCGGCCTCGCTGAGCAAGGCAGTCAGCCTGAGCCGCTCTTCGAGGTCTCGGATCCAGAGCTCCACATTCGGTTCCCAAGCCCAGTCGATGCTCTTTTCTAGACTTCTGAAGATTTCATGCATTTGCCTCTTCCTTTCTATCTTGATGCCTGCTGCCACATCATCCTTCACTTAGACTTCGATACCAGCTCTCTCCCCTACATTTGACCCCCGCCACTCTGTCCTTAGAATAATGCCTCAGTTAACTCTGTTACCTGGATGGGGTCCATCCAGAATGAAGCCAGGACTCCTGAGCCTGGCTCTGTATGCCCTCTTGGTGGACGGGAGACTCTGCTTTACGGTGCTCCCCTAATGGGACCTAGAGAGCTCCTAGCCCACTCCTCCCTCTCCAGCCCCTTCTCCTGAGTGTGTCTTTTCCATTCACAGGCATTTGTCTTTGCTCCCAGACCCATGTGCGAGCCAAGAACATACAGCTCCCTCTTCCTGGAGCGCTTCTCCTGTGGAAACCGTTAGTAAATTCATATCCTTCAAGCCACAGGTCAGATGCCACCACTCCTGGGAGCAGTCCCTGCCCCCCTCTGCGGTCTCCTGTGACTGCACCTCGCAGACCCTGCATTAGTGCCTCTCAGTAGCGTGATCTCTTGCAGTCTCTCTCCCCATTATGCTGTGGGGTGCTTTAGGAAAGGCGCCCTCACCCTCTTTGTGTTTGGGGCACTTTGTGCCTTGTCTTATCATTTTTTGCAGTATCCATGCAACATATGAGGTGTATTCCATATTTTACAGGTGAATAAACTGAGGCTTGGAGAGCTTAAATCAACTCTTATGAAGTTCTGAGGCCTGCAGGTTACAGCAGGATTTGGACCCAGGGTTATCTACTCCCAAGCTCAATGGGTAGTGATGCCTTTTCATGAGAATACACAAATTCTCAGTTAAGTTGATATTTATGGGAATGTGGGAATCACTGTCTGGAGCACTGTAGCTCCTGCTGCACACGGGCAGCTCTCCGGAGCCCTGTGCTGGGCCACGAGGAGCAGCTGTAGGCCGGGCTGTGCAGAGCCTTGTCTCCGTCTTAGGAGTGGATGCGTAGATTTGTAAGCAGTGGCAAGGCACGGGTGGTCACTAAAAGCAGTGCACTAGAATGAGGAGGTGTTTGTCTTCCGAAATAGCATTGCTGGGAAGATAGGTTAAAGAATGTTGGAGCTGAGCTCAGGAAGCCACGGAAGAGGCGGCAGTCAGGACGCGTGGGGAGAGGGCAGAGCGAAGGCGCTTCAGGAGGAGCTCACTCCGTGTCTGAGGTGGGATTAAGAGGATGAGAACGTTTGGGAGGTGGTTGAATCCAGAAAGTGAGGAAAGGATGGTGGTGGTGATGGTGGCTGCGGAAGAGCAGCTCCCATTTATCCAGGACTGATTGGGTCAGGCGTGTCACCTGGGTGCCCTCATGTCATCCTTGGACCACCCTGCAGTGCTTGCACAGTGAGGAGGCTGAGTGGGAGGCCTTGCCCTTCTCGGGGAAGGTGCCTGTCGGGAGAGGCCAGAGGGGCCAGACAGGCTTCTTTCGGATGTCTCAGCGGGTGCTGAGGGACAGAGAGGTGTAGGCTGTTGAGGGAGAGCGAGGTTGGGCTGTGGGTTGCATGTGGTTGCAGTGAGGACACAAACCTGTTTGTGAGGACACTGAGACTTGAGCCAGGGGCTGGGAGGCCGTGGACAACAGCACCTCACATCCCAGTGGAACTTCTGCACTTGCAGCTGACTCCACACCCAGAGCCTGTCACAGCTGCCCAACAAACATGCCGAGCGAGGACTGGATGGAAAATGAAATGCTATTTTTTTCTTTAGGGTTCTTTGTGTACTTGGATAAAGTCGTTTAAAATCCTAAAGAAATAATTGTTCATTCTTGGTAAGAGCTATACAGGTGTTCATTATAATATTCTTTTAACTTTACATATGCAATGGTTCGTAATAAAAAGGTTGGATTTTAAAAAGTGGCGTTAATCATAGTCCTGTTTACAAATTGCATAGGATTTATGCCTCATTACGATTCCCCATCCTAAATTATCATGCTTCACACTCAGTGTAAGAAAAAAAAGTCTAAAGGAAATACTTTTGTTATCTCAATCTGCTATATAACATGTTTTTAATTTAGCACATTTGTTAAATAATTTTTCAGAGAGCTGCTTACTTAGGCACACATAATAGAGGTAAACTTTGTAGTTACCCTAATATGAATTAATGGAAGGTTTCATTATCTTTTAACTGTTGGCAATGATATAACTATCATTTTTCATCTCACATTTTTGCTATTTAAAGCACTCATAGGCCAGGTGTGGTGACTCATGCCTGTTATCCCAGCAGTTTGGGAGGCCAAGGCGGACAGATGACCTGAGGTCAGGAGTTCCAGACCAGCCTGGCCAACATGGTGAAACCCCGGCTCTACTAAAAATACAAAATTTAGCCGGGCGTGGTGGCGCACGTCTGTAATCCCAGCTACTAGGGAGACTGAGGCAGGAGAATCACTTGAACCCCGGGAGGCAGAGGTTGCAGTGAGCCGAGATCATGCCACTGCATTCCAGCCTGGGCAACAGAGTGAGACTTTGTCTCAGAAAACAAACAAACAAAAATATAAAGCACTTGTAGAACTTCATTATGTTATTCGGAGACCAAATTGCTGCTAACTGCATTATTTAATATAGCCTAGTATTTTAATTATACTTATTTAACAAGGGTAGCGTGACAAAATAAAAAGGTTTAAACTACCTGTCATGTAATTTTGATGATTTTGTTTCCACTTAGATTTATGAAACTTGGAGACATTTTTTCAAGGTACACAGAGCACAGCCAGTTTAAAGGTGCTTCATAAAACGTTGTGGAAGGCAAAATCTATAAAACTGACAGGTATCTCAGGTAGATAGTTAGCTGCTATTTGGAATTTCTAAAACTTTATTATATCTCTCAAGAGAATTTATCAAAACAATCTCTAAAAATAGTAATTGTAAGCTGTATTTTCCTTCTCTTTTAAAGTAAGTGCTGTGTCCTGATGGAAGGCTCTGAGCCAGGTGACCTGTTGTACTGTGATTCTAACTGATGTCTTGGGATTAACTCTGTGCTCTAATCCTCATGCCATTAGAGGGTACCATAGACAGGAAAATGGTTTGGGTTATATTCCAGTACCACGCATGCCAAAGAACATAAAAATGAGTGAATATTTTAATGGATGTTTTGCAACCATGTGGAAAGTCCAACTTTTATTGCAATCGATTGGCTGTGTCATTGTTCATACTCAGATTTATAATGTCGTCAGTCTCCGTGGATAACCCTTCTTGGATGTGCTGTGAAATAAGTACAGAACCCCCGCCCTGCTCCCAGGACAAGGGACAAGGTGAAAGCACCACATTGCAGCATGTTGTGAAATAAATGCAGAATCCACTCTCCGTAGGACAAGGGACAAGGTGAAAAGCACCACGCAGCATCACAGCACATTGTGATCTAAGTGCAGACACCACCCTGCCCACCTCTGGGGCAAGGTGGAAGCACCACGCATGGCAGCTCGCCACATACATATCCAGAGGGTATTTGAGCTTCCCTGTGCTACTTTGCTTCTATAAAGCCAAATAAATAAAACATGCATATATAATATGTGTATTTTTAGGTTAAGTGAGATCTCTTTGTCACCTAATACATGGCCCAACTTTTCTGGCAGTCCTCCTAAGTAAGCACTGTGGTCCTTCTGCCTTGGTCCACTGAGGAGCAGGCATTGGGGAGGCACATTCAGATAACCCAGTATTTGGAAAATACTAAAGAAAAGCCGTCTGTTTCACAGACCTCCTGTCTGTCATTCCAAGGGATGCACATAGATGCTAAGGATTAAACACATCTGAAATATCCGTTTCTGTTCAGCTAAAAAGACCTAATTTTTTGAAGTAGATTTTTTAAAAAAATTAATGGACACCCTCATTTGGGGCACGTTGATGTCTTTTTCAGGCAGTGTTCTATATTGTAATTATAAAGGTGGTGACTCAGTTTTCTAGTTTTATGCCTGCCTCTTTCAGAACAGGCAAAAGTTGCATTTGTTCCAAATAACAGCTCTGAGCTGAAAGGTAATGACTGGACTTTCTTCGTATAACTGGAGTCCTTCCCATTATTAAACGTTGTTAGAGGCTGGGTGCACAGTGGCCCACGTCTGTAATCACAACACTTTGGGAGGCCAAGACAGAAGAAGGATCGTTTGAGACCAGGCTGGGCAACGTAGGGAGTCCCTGCCTCTACAAAAAACAAAAACATTAGCTGGGTGTGGTGTCGTGCACCTGTAGTCCCAGCTATTCGGGAGGCTGAGGCAGGAGGATCAGTTGAGCCCAGGAGGTGGAGGCTGCAGTGAGCTGTGGTAATGCCACTGCACTCAAGCCTGGACAACACAGTGAGACCCAGTCTCAAAAAAAAAAAAAAAAAAGAAAAAAAACCCACAAAAATGTTGTAAGAGTACCTTGACATGCTAGGGAGAAAATATCTTGTTCTTCCTGTTAAAATGAAAATAGTAGCAAGTAACAATCTTAATGCTACTTTGTATTATACCGTCGGGCATCCCAGCTGCTTCAGCACATGGGTGTGCAGTGTGTGCAGTAGGAAAGCTGGGCCTTCCCCGAGGCCTCCTGCATTAATGTGTTTGCTGTTGTCCGCTTTATCCTAGGAACCCTCACCCAGAATGAAATGGTATTTAAGCGGCTCCACCTGGGCACCGTGTCCTATGGAGCCGACACAATGGATGAGATCCAGAGCCATGTCAGGGACTCCTACTCACAGGTAAGTGGGTTCCTCCTGTATGGGATCTGCTTCCACACACATCCCGTGCCATGAGTCCACCCCAGCCTCGTGTGTTCCCATCTGTGAATTAGCACACTTCTCGGTGGTCTTAACATCCTGCTACTTCAGTCATCCGTTCGAATATACGAATCAGGAAATCGTCTTTGATGAGCATTTCTACATGAGTGAAATCGTAGAAGGCATAGTGTGCTTAAGTCGTTTATTCATATTACATTTTACTAGTGAGTTATTTGTAAAAAAATTATTCAGTAAACATTGTATTTGAAGAATATTCAGTAGGATACTACATCAATGTGTTTTCTAACAGTCCTGTTTTTCTCTATAATAAAACATTCTCATATTTTTAAAGGTAAATTCTTTTTTTTGCCTTTTCAGTGGACAAAAGTAGACACCGTAGTGTTGGGAACCTCATATCTGTCACTCACCTTCCTGTCATCAGTGCCCAGGTGGTGATGTTTCATCTGTAGGTGTTCTTCATTATTATTATATTACGACATGGAGCTCAAATACCACATTCTTTCACCTGTAAATATTTATTATGTGCCCCTAATAGATAAGGACTCTGCCTTTCATTGGGGCCAAAGCTCTCTGAAGTTCTGAGAACAGGAATTAGAGGTTGAGTATCCCTTATTTAAAATGCTTAGGACCAGAAGTGTTTTGGATTCTGGATTTTTTTTCAGATTTGGAATATTTGCATTATCCTTACTGGTTGAACATCCCTTATCCGAACATCCCTTTGAGCATCAATGGCGTTCACAAAGCTTTGAGTTTTGGAACATTTCCGATTTTAGATTTTTGGATCAGGGATACTCAGCCTGTATTTGCTTTTAAAGCAGGATTTAGCCTAGAGGCTGTAGCACTTGCCGGAGATTTTATAGGCAGTGGGTTGTGTACAGAGTCTGTCCAGGGCCCCAAGTCATCCTAACAGCCGCGTTCCGGCAGTAGGCACCTCAGAGCCACCACGTGGAGCACAGCCCTGGCCCCGAGGAGTGTTTCCTTGTCATTCATTTGCATTCTTTTTTTTGTGCCTGTCATAATTAGAAGTCACTGATTCAGTGTCATCAAACCTGGAGATCTGAGAGAATCAATTTAAGAGACCAGCAGACAAGGCTGCAGTGTGCGTCTGGAATTTACACCTCCTGAGGCCCTTTTTCTGCTTGTTTGTTGATTTATTTTGAATACGGTAATACACATAATAACGAGCTAAGGCCTATCAGGTTCAAAAGTGTACACAGCTCGCCTTGGGGGGTGACAGTTCCCAGCGTTGACGGCACTACTGCCCAGACTTGCAGAGGCCACTCAGCGATGTCAGCTGTGGAGTCTAGGAGACTTTTTGAAACAAACAGTAATTTGTTTCAAACTTGATTTTTGCAGAGACTAGACTAAATGACACTTTCCCATTGCAGCGTTTCCACTCTTGACAACTCCAGAGTAGCATGCAGTGGTCAGCATTGTATTCAGGTTTTTGAAAACCTTCTCTTTCTTGTATGCTTGCTAGCAGTCTGGCATAAGCTTTACTGTTGGCATGCTGTCAAATGGAAGAAGTCTCATATGTGTATATATTTAGCATATGGAATGTTTATCCACACACATAAGCAAACAAACATATGTATACACAGCCAAACACATTATTATTTTGGATGTAATTCATTTAGATACAGAATATTTGTAACCTAGGATATTTATTAATAGAAGAAAAATCTTTAAAGGAGAAGGAGTACAGTTTCTCCCAGGAATCTATTTCTACATTGAAATAGTACCAGATGAGATCTGCTTTTTAAAAATTATTATCTGTGAATGTAATTTTAATAGCTTCAAATAAGTTATTAGGAAAAATTAAAAGCAGAAAAGATGAAGCATCATTATATAAACACAGTAAATATTGTGCTTCCACCTAAGAGAACTTTTAAAAATCATTTTTGCTGAAAGCTTCTGTTAGCTGAAGAGACAGTACTTCTTATGTGAAATTGGTCTGATTCTCTATTGGTATTCTGTTTTATTACTAAGACGACAGGAGTCTAGTAGGTCCACTGCCGTGCAACACAAATCTCTTATAACCTGATTATATTTCCCCACTGGAGGCATTTGGTGATAGAGGGCATAATCTTTCATGGAATTTGTGTGAAATTAAATTGTACAGGCATCAGCAAACATCACATAGTTTGGAAGGAGGGAGCCAGCTGAGTTTGCTGTCCCGCAGTAGCGTGAGCAGGCGCAGATGGGCTGGGTCCTCACTGAAAGGCAGCACCAGCTGAGCAGAAAGTTAAACCCTTCATTCGGCACCACTGTAATTTGATGGGCAGGAGATTCACAGTTCATTGGATCTGTGCACTCCGTCCAAACGTGAGAGTCTTGGTTTCTAAGGAGGATTGTCATGAGTTACTCCGAAGTTAACTGAAGAAACGTTTGACGCCCTGTTCGGGTCAGGGGGAGTGCCCTCTGACACCCTCCACCACATAGGAGGTGAATAATAAAAAGTTATCACTTCGGTGGTGCCGTGAAACCTCTTAAACATGGCTGAGGCTGAGGAGAGCCAGGGACAGACATAAGCCCTAAATGAGGACTTGCTTTGAGAGAGCAGGATTCCGAGATAAGACACGGGGTCGTTTTTCCTCTGAATGCAACTTAGGATTGTATTTGGTTGTTATTATCCACAAAACTGGACTGTCTAAACTGAGACTACTGAAAGCAGGATTAATTTATGGTATTAAGGGAAGATTCTTAAAAATATTGTCCTGCTTTTAGCTTTATACAATTTTATGTACAACACTATTTAAAGAAAGCTGAAAGCAGTTGTAAGTATACCATTTCATTTTGTTCTTTAACTGACTCTGCTTTTAGAAGTCATGAATAAATAGGGGTTAATGACGTAGCAAATCATTGCCGTTGTTGAAATGAATACAGTCAAAACAAGTTATCAGATTTTTGAGTAGTATAGTGAATATTTTGGTGTATTTGACAACCTGGATGTATCAAAGCGCTTCATAGTACTAGGCTTAAAAATATAACTCATTAATCAGTGCTTTCTTGGAGATAATCAGAATCAAACGAGGCTACTTATTTCTAGCTACTTCACTTCTAAAAATCATAGATGTTAATAATTCCATGTTAACGAGATCTCTTTGCTCTATCTTTAATTACGTGACGTTTCATATTCTAAAGATGCAGTCTCAAGCTGGTGGAAACAATACTGGTTCAACTCCACCAAGAAAAGCCCAATCTTCAGCTCCCAAAGTTAGGAAAAGTGTCAGCAGTCGCATCCATGAAGCCGTGAAAGCCATCGTGCTGTGTCACAACGTGACCCCTGTGTATGAGTCTCGGGCCGGCGTTACTGGGGAGACTGAGTTCGCAGAGGCTGACCAAGACTTCAGTGATGAGAACCGCACCTACCAGGCTTCCAGCCCCGATGAGGTCAGTCAGAGCACAAAACCGTGGGAGCTTGTGCATTCCATTTGGACTCAAAAGTCATGAGGATTCATTCTTTCTGGGGTGGGGAATATAGAGGAGCAGTTTACCGTAGCTTTAATGTATGTTTTAGCTGTAGGTTGAAAACTGCCCAACTCATTCCAGCATGTAGCCTCTGACGTAGCCTGGGCCTTGCAGATGCAGACCTGCGGCCGGCGCGTCTCGGCACATCCCAGAACACCCAGGGCTGGTCACAGGGAACAGCATGAGAAATGCCAGCGAGGTTTACTGATTCCATAAACTAATTTGTGTCAAAGCTGCATGTTATAAAACTGTTGAAGTTTGGGACTGGGATGGCTACATCATCCAGTTTTTTGGATTCCGTGTCCAAATTGAATCATCAGGTTTCCATATTAAATTTACACATATTTTGCCAGATTTTCGATACAGGGCATTTATTTCAAAAGAAAATCGGAATGTAAATTTCCAAAACCTACAGAAATGGTAAGATCTTAAACATGGTAAATTAGTTATTTCTAACTTTACATCATTCTTTGATTTTTAGATAAGTAAAATCATTATCAAATTTGTTTAATTAATGTCTTAGTATATTTTATATACAGTTTTATATACACTTTGTCCCTTCAAGGTTCTTGAGATAGTTCCGTAATCAAGCCAACCACAGAAGCACTGTAAACAAACTAGTATCTTCCGATACTTTGTAAAACTGTGTCATATACATAAATAATTGGTGGTGGGGGTACCTTCAGTGAAAATAAAAAGAAAAATCAGATCTAATGTTTTTAAGAGAGGAGTCTGGTGGTTCTGGTTGATGAGTTTATTACAAAAGAGCGCCATCGTCCCCCCCATAATGGAATAGAATCTCAGCCGAGAGACAAGACGCAACTTCACACCCACCAGGATAACAGGAATCAAAAAGACAGACCATAGCAGGTGCTGAGAGGACGCAGAGGAATTGGAACCTTCGTGCACTGCGAGTGGGATTGGAACAGTGCGCAGCCACTCTAGAGAACAGTCTGGGTGTTCCTGAAACAATTAAACATGGAATTACCATATGCCCCACAATTCCACTCCTTGGTGTACACCCGAAAGACATGAGAACAAAGACCCGTATGTTAATGTTCACAGCAGTGTTAGAGCCGGGAAGTGCAGGCAGCCCAAATGTCTATCAGCTATCAATCAATCAATAAAATGGGGTCTGTTCGCACACATGGAGCATCATCCAGTCACAAATGGCAGGAAGGAGCCGTGTCTGTGACGGCGTTGAAGCACTTTTGAAACCTTTTGCTCAGTGAAAGAAGGCAGGTGCAGAAGGCAACCAGCAGACCTATGTGATTTCATTGCCATGACACGTCCAGAGCAGACAGACCCATGGAGACATCAGAGCAGCACGTGCCAGGGTCTGAGGAGTGATTCCTGGCAGGTAGAAGGTCAGGGGAGGAGTGATCCCCGGCAGGTAGAAGGTCAGGGGAGGAGTGATCCCCGGCAGGTAGAAGGTCAGGGGAGGAGTGATCCCCGGCAGGTAGAAGGTCAGGGGTGGAGGAGTGATCCCCGGCAGGTAGAAGGTCAGGGGTGGAGGAGTGATCCCCGGCAGGTAGAAAGTCAGGGGTGGAGGAGTGATCCCCGGCAGGTAGAAAGTCAGGGGTGGAGGAGTGATCCCCGGCAGGTAGAAGGTCAGGGGAGGAGTGATCCCCGGCAGGTAGAAGGTCATGAGAGGAATGATCTCCGGCAGATGGAAGATCAGGGGAGGAGTGATCCCTGGCAGGTACAAGGTCAGGGGTTGTGGAGTGATCCCCAGCAGGTAAAAGGTCAAGGGCTGAGGAGTGACCTTTAGCAAGTAGAAGGTTTTTCTTAGGGGGATGAAAATGTTTTAAAATAGATTATCATGTTGGTTACACAACTCTGTGAATATGCTAAAATCAATTAAATTGTACATTTTAAGTGGGTGAATAGTGTCTCCACAAAGCTATTTAAACAAAAGAAGATGCAGAGTGAGTGTAGGTTCCATGACTATTGAACGAGTAGAAAATTAAGATTCTAAACAAAGACAAAGCAAATTCATAGGTTAAAAAACTAAAATTTGTATCTTAGAAAGTGTTAGGATAGTCGTTCAATTTCTGAATGTATGGATATGAAAGGTGCTCAATTCTAATTCCACAGACAGTGGAAATATGAGCCTAAAACCCCTCTTGCTGATCAGCAGGTGGGCCAGACAGACAGGGAGGCACGTGGAGAAGAGACAGGAAGAAGAGTAGAGGGGCATGAGAGAGCCTCTTTCTCTGGTGATAATACATCTTGCAGCAGAGACTCAGGTCCTTACCGTGGAAAGGTGAGAATAGGGACAGACTGTGGCCACCATGAGGAAGCAGAGCTGGCGTGTGCACCTGATCATGCATAGTACGGCATTTCCAGCGCTGGGAAGGGCATCGTCATTTTGCTGATTAAAATTAAGTAAGAAGTCAGAATATACACCTATGAGTTTAGAATGTTTGGAAAATTGCCTTATGAGTAATAACTAGAACCGATTTGTAGCCCAAAGAAGACAGAACAGAATAAATGTGTGTTGATAATTGAGGAGGAGCTATGCTGTCTGCAGAGCTGACCAAAGGTGGCAAGCGACTTTTACTTTAAAATTGCCTCAAAGCAGGAGTCTCTTGTCTAGGCTTCTAGAGGCAGAAGAATTCTACCACTTTATGGCTCAGGAAACAACCAGTAATGTCATTCATCTTTTTTCCGTGAGTGTTCGCTGTGACCGTGTCCTGACGAGGCACAGGCTTCCAGGATCATGGGACTAGATCTCGTGTCCTGAAGGCAAATCTCATGTCTGTGTGCAGATGTGGGAACCACTTTCCTGGGAAGGAAAGATACACACATAAGCAAGGGGTTTTTAAACTTGTCTGTACATCAGGTAGACGTCTAGGGGTTTCCTTCTTTTTTAAAATACTTAACTTTTTATGTATGCACACTAGCACCCCTATTACAGAAATGCTGGACCGGGGCCGGGCGTGGTGGCTCATGCCTGTCATCCCAGCACTTTGGGAGGCCGAGGCAGGTGGATCACCTGAGGTCAGAAGTTTGAGGCCAGCCTGGCCAACATGGCGAAACCCCATCTCTACCAAAAATACAAAAAATTAGCCGGGTGTGGTGGCAGGCTCCTGCAATCCCAGCTACTTGGAAGGTTGGGACAGGAGAATTGCTTGAACCCAGAAGGCTGAGGTTGCAGTGAGCCAAAATCACGCCACTACACTCAAGCCTGGGTGACAGAACAAGACTCAGTCTCAAAAAATATATATATATAAATAAAATAAAAAACAAAAAGAAATGCTGGGCTGGGGCTGGACATTTCTCCATTTTGAAAATCTAAAAGGTTGCACCCCACAATTGAGAACCATTGCATTTTATAAATCTTTCCCTTTGACTTACTTTTAGGACTTGAGGTGAATGATCCATATTCTCAACTTCCCACTTTTAAAAAAACCACTTTCATCGTTTTGGCTACTTTTTCACCATCCTTTAGGTTCTTACATGGCTAATGACATGTCATAATTACTAAATTGGTATAGTTTGGTTAGAGTAAGTTAGTATCTTGACTAAACAACAAAAAGAAAAATGCCTATGTAACTAAAGTTTGATAAACTAGGGTGAATGTGAGGATGTGAGGCCCTCCTCCACCAATGTTTTAAATTTTCTGTACACTTTTTGTGGTGGTGACTCTTAGGGGGCTCAGCTGAAGCTGTCCGGGGGACAGATATAAACATCCCCTGATACAGTGACCTCAGGAGAAGAAAGCCTAAATGCGCCCGCAGATTTATGGTATTTGACAAAGTATAAGCCACGGCTAGACTTCGGAAAACAAGCTTGCTTATTTAAAGCTTTAGTTACATAGGCATTTTTCTTTTTGTTGTTTAGTCAAGATACTAACTTACTCTAAACAAACTAGACCAATTTAGTAATTATGACACATCATTAGCCAGGTAAGAACCTAAAGGATGGTGAAAAAGTAGCGAAAACGGTGAAAGTGGTTTTTATAAACATGGGAAGTTGAGAACACAGATCACTTATCTCCCCTCAGACTCCGCGGATCGCAGGTTGGCTTTCCATCCTTCTCCACACTCCCGCCGCCTTCCTGTCTCTAGATAAGTGTCAGTGATGCCGCTGTGATGGCACGGCCCTGCGTCACAGCCAGTACACGTTCCTCTGTCACCACGCGGTCACCGTCACCGGAGCTTCTGTGTTTCATCGAGCCTTTCGTGAGAATCTCCGTGCCCGGTGTGACCGGGCACACTTACACGCAGCCATGCAGCCTTCCCTCGTGTCAGGCTTTTGCTGTCAAACACATAATGCCTTCTGTTCCCAAGACCTCTCTGAGTAGCTCCGTGTGCCTGCTGCCTTCCCTCCAGTGATCCCCATGCACAGTGTTCAGACCGGTCTGCTCACGCGCCTTCGCAAGATGCTGGGCTTGGCTTCCCTGCTTGGATTCGACCACTGCCCCATGCAGATGCTCTTCCGGACACATCAGTAATTGGTGATGGTGGGTACATGTGGATTGAGTGGTGCCTTCTGTGGACTGGCATAAAGGGATCAGTTAGTTTTTCCTGAATGCAGTTATATTACTACTTGAAATTTCTGTAGTCACTCCATTACTTTTATAATTTTTCAAAGCATTTTGTTCAACAAAGCTGTGCCAAGCTTGTGTGCAGCTGCGTCCCAGCACTCGCCCGTTTGCTCCTTCTGTGCTCGTCCCTAGCTTGACATCCCTTGGCTGCCCTCACCCCCGGCCGGGGGTCCCCAGCTGCCCATTGGCTCGCAGGATTCCCATGTGTCTTCTGGGTGGGTATCTCTCTGCCTGTGTATTGCAGGTTTTCAGCAGCAGGCTTGATCTTCCTTGCGCCACATCCGCCTTCTTTTCAGGGGCTCAGGAGCGCCGCCTGCTGAGCGAACCTTGACGGTGTGGAAAGATGGTGCGGGGAGCTACTGGTCAAGGCGGAGGAGGGGAATAAAACACATCTGTAGGAATATTGGTTCTTAAAGCCATATTATTGGAAGTTTAAGTAGGAGCTGGTTTCCTATAGTGCAGCAAGGCCGTGTCCCAAAGTTTAGATGGTATTTGCCTTTTTGGTACAAATGTGAAATTATGATGAAGAACTTAAATTCCTTCCTGTGAATCACATTGTCACTTCTCTCTTTTCAGAAAATAATTGGCAAAGTCTGTGAAAATTGGGATCAGTTGAAGTATTAGATTTCTGAAAAGTTCCAGAATACAATGTCATCATCGTACAGGGTTTTTCAGCTTTGAGGAAATGTGGAAACCCGAGCTCCACTCCTCCTCCCTGCCAGCATGCCGCTGCCTGCCCCGTTCTGTCAGTGGGCACGGTTGTTAAGCTTCCTTTAGTCGTCAGCCCTATTGTAGTTCATAGACTGTGTTGACTGATAGATACGTAAAAATCTGTGTAGCTAAACTCAGAACCACTTTCGCAATTAGGATGTGTGTATGTGTCAGATCTATTTATTTAGTAATAGAAAATCTGAGCAAAGAGGCATAAGCAAATCTGGGCATCTCGACCGACAAGATGATGAGTTGAGACTTGTAAGGTTTATCAGTTGCTGTCTTTTTAGCATTCTAGCGTGGGCTGTGAGACAAACACAGGTCACAAGCAACTGCTCTGTAGGAGGAGGCAAGCCCCCGTTATTCCTACCAAGAAAGGGTTAAATGCATTGTTTTTTTCTGTTATGGCAGTCTGGAAATTCTCAAAAATGTCATGTGATTATACATTGAAAAAGAAGTGTTTTTCTATCATAAGTCTGAGAAACCTAGACTAGAGATTTTTCCCAAAGAAAATTGTATTTGAAGTTTTAAAAATACTGTATTATATGTTTACCATATTACCTTATTCCACATTTTTTATTCAAAGTATCTGGGAGTTTTTATTTTTAAGTTTTAATATAAGTCATAATACTTTTTGAATCTTAAATTGGGAATTCACAATAGAGATTTCATTGACTCCAAGATTATTAAGAATTTAGAGAAATTGTAATATAGACATTGCTAACCTTACAGTTAAGTTTTTTTACTTGTCTAAATGTCTCTACTTGGGAAACTGGACAATGATTAAAAATAGCAGAACATTAAATAACCTTTTAAAAATCCCTAAAACGTGTTTTAAATCTGAAAATGAAAACAATAGACTTCATCATAATTTTTAAAGAGCTCTATTGATACAATGTTTGCAAGTCCCTAAAGCCTCAGGAAAATCAGCTAAATGGTTCATTATTTAGCTTATTGAACTTGGCTGCAGTTAGGTTGACGGATGATAGCAGTGTTTCCCGATCACCAAAGTACCGTTTTAAAAGCATTTTTTATCGAATAAAGTGCTTAGAATATTGCACCCTGGAGCTTTATTTAGGGAAATGGTTCAATTGATGTTTTCTGTTTAACCTCAGCTCTGACCTATCACAACATCTATGGTTAATAAGCAACATTATCATTTGAGAGTCTTAACTAGTTTCACCCACTGTGCACCCACACCAGCCTGTTAAACCCTGTTTGTGGTGCTGTGTTATCTCGGTCGTTGGGAAGGATGGAGTTTAGTAAGTAGAGTGCCCTAGTTTTAGTCGCTGATACACAGTTGCTGTTCTTCACGAAATAAGCAGTCTTTGATTTTCATTTTTCCTAAAGCAGACACAATCTTTCACCTTACCTACACATGTGCCTAGATGAATCTGTGTTATACAAATAAGTGAATTCTGAGAAATTAATTTTAAATCCTTAAAGGTCATGTGAGGCATAAGCAATTAAACACTTGAAGTGTGATGTGTCTTGTGTGGTATGTTTGGTGATACGATACTTGAAGGTATAGACGTGATGGTGATGTCAAAGTGTAAATAACTGATTTTGTATTCATAATGTGGAACCTACTTATGCTCTGGTCATTGTTTCTTATAATAAGTGATCAATATTTCATTTTCTCTAAGAGTAGGAAGTTCTGCTTGCCTACCACTTGGTCTCCGCAGGCTCAGCATAGCAGGCTCCAGCTGAGCAAACGTTAAATGCCCTCTGGAAATTCCCTCACAGAATTAAAATTCCGCTCTGTTTAACTGTTCGGGCGTATGTCCAGTGCAGTCACAGAACACTAGCACCGAACTGGTGGCATGAGCCCTCGGAGAAGGACAGAAGCTCGGTGGGCAGGGCCTCCGAGTGCAGAGGGTGTCAGCTCAAGTGATGAAGGCATGGACTGGAAGGAACCTTGAAGACCGCTGGCCTCTTTTGGTCCAAACAGAGTGACTGTGATTCTCAATGACTGCTTATTCCTCTAGCCTGGCTGTTTAGTGGTCTCGTTCTTTTCCCCTCTGTGGCTGCGTTTTCTCACGTTGGTAAGTTCCATATTTAAATGTTATTTCAGAATGTAGCTGTCATTGCCTGACTCCAGTATTTGTGTGCAAGAATCAGCTAGAATTAATGACAGAGCACAAGTGGGTTATTAATAGTATTGCTTTTGGGTTTACAGAAGTAGGCACTAATGCATGAGGCGTGCTGTATTTTTTAATTCATTTTATCGTGTGTGCCTATTGAAGCAAGACTAATTGTGGTGTTTTGTCAATATATTTGTGAGGAGCAAATCATTGTCAGTGACATAGAGCCTTCACTCTGTGACCTTCAGGACCGATAGAGAATAAATACTACATAGCCTGTCTGTGAATATTGATTAGCAGCTTTTTCAGATGATCAAATTGCATCTTATGTTAATAATTCCATTAAAATATAAAGATGATTATAATCACAATCAAAAATGATGAAATCTCAGTGATTAAATTGTGATGTATAAAGTGCATGGTAAGAAAATGTATATTTACAGTGTAGCAGGCAGCTGCCTGTGTGAATGGCTAATATGATAAAGGAATTTCTCCCTAACTTTTAAGAATAGTAGCTCAGAAATTTCTGAATAATGGAATTACAGAGAATTATTAATGATAAAAATTGTCCCGTAATTTGTATTCTCTCATATGATATTACTCCTGGCTATGCTACTCTTGGGTCTGTTTCCCAGAGTGGTTATTTAGCACGGAGAAGTGCAAGTGTGTAAACAAATTGCCTGTGGTAGAGATTACTTCAGTGTGTTGCTAAGCAGCCTGTGCATGAGATTCAGCTCAGGTTCCCGCTTACATATATTTTTTTCCATTCACATCTTAATTATTTTTTGCCTTTGTATTGTCAAGAATCACGTTATTAGAAATTTCTAACAGCTCAGTATCAGAGAAATAGTCATTTGAAATGTACTAAACCTTTAAATTCTGGTCTTTCTGCATTTCAGAGATTACTTCCTATCATAATGTCAGGCAGCAGTTAATTCCATATTAATATAGAAGCACACAAGGGGTACTTGATAAACTACTCTGCCAGTTTTTTATTGAATGCGGACACAATCGCTTTGAAAGAGATCAAGTGATGGCGTCGGAAGCACGATTATTAGAGAGCTCCCAACTGAGTAAAGAAAAATCTAATTGACGAAAGGCCGGTCGTGTAGGTGGAGATTGTGTTCTGTGGTTGCCTGCACCATCCCTGATAGCATCCAAGGAAAACAGGGAAAAATGTCCACTGCAACCTTCCACCCGCCACCTGAATGTGAGGACTGCAGCCACGTGTCAGCTGCTGCTGTGGAGACGGCTCCTGAGGCGCACACCCGAGAATTTCCATCCACCCCTCAGCAACCTTCTTCCCATGTCTGTCCTGTTGGCAGCTAACACATTTAGTATACAGTCCAACCAAAGACTGCAAATAATGACCTCAAAGAAGCTGTGGCAAAGAGGGCAGAGATCAAAGTGGTCTCCGTGGGAAACAGGGAGTAGCTCTTGCAGGGATCCACCTCTCACATGTGGTCAGCAGTAGCAGTGACCTCAGGACGGCAGCCCCACCGCAGCACAGCCAACATGTCAGAGAGCGCCTGGCACCCTCACCAGATGCCCTGTGCATCAAGAGAAAGAAATGAACATATGTTAACTTGGCATCAAACTAAATCAGTAAGAAGAACAGAACCAAAGGAAAGTGGGAGGAAGAAAAAGTAAAGGAAAACATAAAAATAATGATTGAGTAAGCAGTCATTCAAAAGCTGACTCTTTGAAAGGTTAAATGAAATGGGAAGATTATTGGCAAAACACAGTAAATACAAAACAGTGAATGTAAACTAAGTTCACACATATGAAATAGGCTTAAAAGTTTATAAGAAATATGAAACACAGATCAAATGCTTATGTTTTCAAAGACAGTAAAATAACTGGTTTCTGGAGAAACAAATTTCAAAACTGACTCCATAAAATCTGAGTAGATGAGAAGA
>NW_012101587.1:858415-867017 GCF_000951045.1 Mandrillus leucophaeus | reverse complement strand
ACTGAGTAAAGAAAAATCTAATTGACGAAAGGCCGGTCGTGTAGGTGGAGATTGTGTTCTGTGGTTGCCTGCACCATCCCTGATAGCATCCAAGGAAAACAGGGAAAAATGTCCACTGCAACCTTCCACCCGCCACCTGAATGTGAGGACTGCAGCCACGTGTCAGCTGCTGCTGTGGAGACGGCTTCTGAGGCGCACACCCGAGAATTTCCATCCACCCCTCAGCAACCTTCTTCCCATGTCTGTCCTGTTGGCAGCTAACACATTTAGTATACAGTCCAACCAAAGACTGCAAATAATGACCTCAAAGAAGCTGTGGCAAAG
The DNA here is from genome assembly GCF_000951045.1 of Mandrillus leucophaeus. Taxonomy (NCBI): domain Eukaryota; kingdom Metazoa; phylum Chordata; class Mammalia; order Primates; family Cercopithecidae; genus Mandrillus; species Mandrillus leucophaeus. The sequence continues at coordinate 866,693 of NW_012101587.1, read as the reverse complement.
AGGGCAGAGATCAAAGTGGTCTCCGTGGGAAACAGGGAGTAGCTCTTGCAGGGATCCACCTCTCACATGTGGTCAGCAGTAGCAGTGACCTCAGGACGGCAGCCCCACCGCAGCGCAGCCAACATGTCAGAGAGCGCCTGGCACCCTCACCAGATGCCCTGTGCATCAAGAGAAAGAAATGAACATATGTTAACTTGGCATCAAACTAAATCAGTAAGAAGAACAGAACCAAAGGAAAGTGGGAGGAAGAAAAAGTAAAGGAAAACATAAAAATAATGATTGAGTAAGCAGTCATTCAAAAGCTGACTCTTTGAAAGGTTAAATGAAATGGGAAGATTATTGGCAAAACACAGTAAATACAAAACAGTGAATGTAAACTAAGTTCACACATATGAAATAGGCTTAAAAGTTTATAAGAAATATGAAACACAGATCAAATGCTTATGTTTTCAAAGACAGTAAAATAACTGGTTTCTGGAGAAACAAATTTCAAAACTGACTCCATAAAATCTGAGTAGATGAGAAGAGAAATTTAGAAAAATCACCCAAAATGGCTTTTGACCAGTTTTATAGGTCAGTTATTTTGAGGCACAAATAAATCACATACTGTGAGAACTTTTCTTGAGCAAGAAAAAGTTAGACAGTTATGTCTAAGGACACAAAAAAGCAAAAGTTCTAAAAGAAAAAAAAATGATAAATTTCAGAGTAAAATTTATTTTTTTTCTAAAGACATTTGTTAAGAAAATAAGACAAATTAGAATTTCAACATAAATTTGAAAAATAAAAAAATGAAGACAAGCCACAGACTTGTAGGAAATGTTTGCAGAATACTTACCCGATAAGTGACTAGTATGCTGAATATATAAAGAATTCTCACAACTCAGTAATGAGAAAACATCACCTGAATTTAAACATTGTCAAAAGATTTGAACAACTACATCACCAAAAAGAGATATGAATATTGACTGTAAAATATCATAAAAGTGATTTGTGGGATCTAATATAGAAAAACTATTAAGATACATGGTAATAGCCAAAAGTTAAGAGGTGATTGATGTCAATGGAATTAAATTACTCTGAGGTCCTTAGAGTACAGGTAAAGGTGCTGATTTACGTAGACTTTGGTAAGTCCAGGATTATGCTGGCAACAGTGGGGTGAGTGCCACAGAACGGTAAAAGAGCATGCACCTCTCCAGGGTGGCGGAAACGTGGTCATCGTGTGGTAGAACACACACAGGGCTCCTTGGAGAAATGGCTGATTCTAGAACCAAGGCAGGAAATACCCAGGCTGAGCCTGGAGCGTCTGGTACTGCCAGAAAGTAAGGAATTGCTCAAAGCCAACAAACAAACAGAAAAATCTGCCTGCGTGGCAGGGGGTGTGTGAGAGGGACACAGAAGCCAACTGGAAAAGCTCCCTGTGGTGAATGCTGGAACAGTATGAGCCGCAAAGTTGGTCGCACTGGATTATAGCCCACAGTATGAAACAAATATGCAGGAGTCCAAACTGATAGGAATAAATAAATGAATGGGAGAGAAAGATCTCCCATGCGCAAGAATTCCTGTGCAAAAGGATCGTGTGTAGCTACTGAACCCACAAGTTGGGGAGCATAATTCCTCCTCCTTTAGATGTGGGCTACACACGAGGACTTCCTCCCAAAGAGCATGGTGTGAAAGGGGGAAAGGAGGAACTGGACGACCTTAGTCAGGTGAGTAAGGTCAGCATCAGCAGTGAAAAGCCGCGTTGCTAGACGCAGCCCCCACAGGATGTGATCAGCAGCACCTCACCTTCGTGGTCGCCCTCCCCAGCCCCACAGCCCCAGTCTACTCGTGAGAAAATCACCAGACAAATCAAATTGAGCGATGTTTTACAAAATACCCGACCAGTACGTCTCAAAACTGTCGAGGTCATCAAAAACTGGGCTGGGCCAAGCAACTGTAACAGCCAAGAGAAGACATGAAAACTAGATGTGACGTCCCGGATGGGATCTAGGACAAGACAAGGACTTTAGGTAGGAACGAAGGCCGTCCGAGTCACGTATGGATTTAAGCTTTTAAAAATGGAACCTGCTGCTTGCTCAGATTTTATTGACAACTTGAAGAAACACTGTGTATATGCACCTTTCAGAAAATTACCGAATAAAAGTTCAGATATGTTTAAGTGCTTTGTCCTTTTTTGTGATTATTTTACAATAGTGGTTTAACCAGTTTCTTCTTTGTGATATTTGGCCTTTAGTATTTATCTTGTAATTGTATGGGAGACACAGGGTCACTACAGATGGTAGCACAGCTTCAGATCTCACTATAGATCACCCAGTCATATTTCCTCTGCAGAACAAGGTGACAGCTCCAGGTGGTATGGTCTTCCTTTAACTTGTGTCCTTGTGAGATTGGAAAAATGTTTAAAATGTTAGGGAAGAAAAGTGCTTTTCTAGGCACAGGGTCATCATGACCATCTGTGTGGTATTCTGGTGAGTGCCAGCATTGCAGCCTCCCATGTCACTCACAGCTGGTTGTGCCTTCGCTGGAGGGCCTTGGGTGTTCTGGGACCTGCAGTGGAAGGAAGCAAGGAAGGGCTTCTCTGCTTCACTTTCAGGAAAGTTGGAGACCCATGTCAGACGCTAAAAATCAAGGTTGAGGAACAAACATTTTAGCACTGTTAAATATTGCCTCGTTAAAGACATGTAAGCTGACTTCCAGACGTGCTTCAATAAGAACATAAAATGTCCTTGTATATGCAGAGTGTTTGAAATGTGAGTGAATAAGGAGGGAAGAGTTAACAGTTTGGGAGGGGGCCCCGCCTCTCCTGGCTAATGTGAGTGAATCGAGAGGGAACACTGAACCGTTCCATGGGTGTCTCTGCTTCACTGGCTTGCGCTGTCCTCCTCATTGTTTCCTTGCCTCTCACTGTTTCCTTGCCTACCTCTCTCCGCTTAACAAGACAAGTCCTGCAGCTGGAATCACTGTCCTCAGTGTCCCACATTGATAGCACAAAAAGATTTAAGGAAACCGGCCTAAAGAATATCTGCACCACATTTCCATTTCATTCATTGCCAGAATTCAGTTTCGAGTTCCTCGGGATTGAATTGATTGTAGAGGTGATGCATGTATGTGATTCTCCGTGTAAATAAACCTAAAATAAAGTCCTGAAGCAAATGTTGCCGTGATTTCTGCATCTACAGAACTCGGCTCACAGGAATACTCCTTGATTTAATTAATTTATTATTAACCTATTTGCTGCTTTCAGGTGATTTGCATTTTATATGTGAATAAATGGTTGAGAGGCACACTAGTAACTTCAGGGAGAGAGCGACTCTCTTTCAACTCAGAGCCCAGCTTGCCCTGCAGCAGCCGTGAGCTCACCAGGCTGTCCAGGGCCCGGAGAGTCCTGACACGGATTGCTGAGAATGTGTCCCATTTGTGGTTTTGCCGTGTCTTCAGAATTCCACTCAGCTTTCCACTTTTAAATCATTTTAAACAGGAGATTTTCAGCTTTCATGTATTCAAGAAATGAGTCTAAATCGGTGAGCACAGCGCACCTGGACCTGTGTGGGGTACTGAGGTTCTGGGAGGGAAGGAGCCCGGACCTGGGAGTGTTGGTCCCTGGAACGCAGTGGAGGCGCAGTGCGAGTATGTCCTCTGCCGGGGAAGGGGAGGGGCACACAGTGCTCTGATCAGGTGGTCAACGGGGTCTTCTGGAGACCTGGGGTTGAGCCGAAACTAAGACCGCAGGGTGGAGAGTGATGGGGAGGGCCTGGCCGCAGGCAGCCAGCACTCCACACACACCAGGAGCATGAGAGCCCCGGGGCCGGGCCAGGGGGACAGTCAGAGAATGGGTCTCTAACAAATGTATTTGACACTGAGCTAGCTGCCGTCAGTCTCCATAACTGTCTGTTGTTGGGAGCTAATCCTCAGTCTTGCTCGTACAGCTTGATTCTGAAGTTGGGAGTTGTAATGACAGGTTGTCTTTACTGGATCTGCATGTGGGCCATCTGGTTGGCTGGCCATGCAGAACTCCCACCCTCCTGCCCTCATTGCTTGAAAAACCCTGTCCCACTTCCTCGGGATGCTGTGGGTTTTACATTGGGAGGGAGCTTACATACTAGGAAGCCTCAGGATGCTGTGGGCGTTACGTTGGGAGGGAGCTTACGTACTTTAGGAAAGTGTATATTTTAATCTCTCAAACGTCTTTAGGAAGATAATAGACTCAAACTCATCAATCCTTTGCAGTTTTCTTTTAATTTCTATATCTGCTGTCCCTAGATGTAAGTTATTTCTAAGAGCCTTCCAAAAAGAACGCCTTGACTATATTTCAGATGTACAAAGAGAATTCGCTAGGCTGCCTTCACCTAGTCAAGTCCCCACACTCACCTGCTGCAGAGCTGCAGAGCTGCAGAGCATGAAGTAAGATATGAAAGCTCCAAACCAAAACTGGAGAATCGGCCGTGTCCATGGGAACCAGCGGTTCCTCCGATGTATCTTCAGTAAGGAGGACCAGGTCTGCATGAAGTCCTGAGTACTTAGGTATGAATTCAGGAGCAGAGATTCTAAAAGTACTGAATTATTTTTCTTGTAGTTATTTCATCCGGCAAATATATATATACACACACACATTTATATATACACACACATATATATATATTTTTTGTTTGTTTTTTTTTTTTTTTGAGATGGAGTGCAAGGGTGCGATCCTCTGCCTCCTGGGTTCAAGCTGTTCTCCTGCCTCAGCCCCCCGAGTAGCTGGGATTACAGGCATATGCCACCATGCCTGGCTATGTTTAATTTTATATTGTCAAAATTCGGTCCAACAATAGGCAAGTTACATTAGAACAGTAATTCAAGCATCTATATCTTATGAAAAATTTGGATTTTTTTTTTTCTGGTTGGCATTATATAGAGTTAATCCTCAAGGTGATTACAAATTAAAAACAATTAGATGGAATGCTAGGCTAGGTATAAGAAGTTAAACTGATTTTTGTTATAAGCTACTATTTGCTCAAATGGATTGTGAAACCGAGCGTAAACTAAATAATAAACAGATGTGAGTCACCAAATATAGAAAGCTCAGTCCTGAGTGCAGTGGGGCACCGATGAGATGACAGGGTGTTCACAGAAAGATGCAATTTACAGGTCAAAATGTAATCGTAACCTTTCACTGTGTGAATTGGAAATTAGCCTTGGGAGCGTTGGCATCATTTACAGCTTGTGGGGAAGAAGTTTTATTGGAAGAAGCAATGGTAGAGCTACACCCTCACTTCCCACTGGAGACGGCGATGCCCAGGTGCCGCCTCCCTCCCTTAGGATGGGTCCCTGCTGACCCCTGTGTGCCTTTTTTGTAATGTGGAGCGTGTCGCTGATGCCCTCAATTACGGGACTGCATCATCCCCAGCACAATTTTAGACTCTCTGTGTACTTAGTAACATGCGGGAAAGTCAGAGAGGGAGTTCTAATTCAAGTCCTGTGGGTGACACGCTATTGAACATTTAACACAGGCATGGGATTCCAGAGTTGTAGCGTCTGTAGAATGGCAGCGCCCTCCGACCTCTAACCCCGCGTCAGAATTGCAACAGCGAGGGTTGACATCTGCCACCGTTACTGCACAGCACACACCCCAAATGTGGGGCGCAGAACCATTCCAACATTCCCCCGGGTGCATCCTCGGGGCACAGTCAGGCAGCTCCCATCAGTAGGAGAGGGTTCCGACCCTGATGCCACCTCAGGCAGGGGCGATGGGGCCAAGTGGATTCAGTCCTGGCCACATCAGCACTTCCTCAGTGAGTATGCCCTTTCCTGATTTCCAGCAAAGCATGAAAATTACAAGCAAAGAATTTCCAGACAGCAGTTTCTCACAGTATTTGGCACACATTAGGCATTGAATTTGCTCCTATTTGTGTAATTTATCTTCTTACTAAGACACTTAAGCAAAACAGACCAAAGTCAAAATTTGCTAATTCCATTTATTTTCAGCAAAAGGAAGATGTATCAATCATGCGTGAGAGTGGGAAGCTTCAGGTTTATAAAGGTGAAATGCTAGGTGCCTCCCAGAGCAGAACGTTCTCAACACTCCGCAAAGGTAAATCCAGTACTTCAGCCGGGGTTGGACAGGCCTGAAGTATGGTGGAGACTCGGGGATTTTGATTTAGTCTTGCTTTATGTTTTATGTCTTCTGTTAAGTTTTTAAGTTTTGAATTATTATGGGTACATAGTAGTACATACTTATGGGGTACATGTGATATTTGGTACAAGCGTACAACATGTAATGATCAAATCAGGGTAATTGGGATGCCCGTCGCCTCCAGCATTCGTCGTTGCTTTGTGTTAGTACGATTCCCGTTCCGTTCTTGGTTATTGTAAAATATGCACTAAATTCTTGTCAGTTAAGGTCACCCTGTCGTGCTACCGAGTGCTGGATCTTCTTCCTTCTATCTGACTGTATTTTTGTACCCATTCACCAGCCCCCTTTGTTACCCCTATCCGTGATATCCCCGATATCCTTCCGGACTCTGGTAACCATCATGTTACTCTGTATCTTTGGGAGTTCAACGTTTTTTTTTTAGCTCCACGTAAGGGTGAGAAGACCCAGCGTTTGTCTCTCTGTGCCCGGCTGATTCACTTCGCGTAACGGGCCCCTGTTCCATTCACACTGTTGTAGATGAAAGGGTCTCATTCTTTAGTGGTGGCTGAATAATATTCCATTGTGTATACACCACGTGTTCTTCATCCGTGCATCCAGTGAGGGACTCTGCGGCTGATTCCATAACGTGGCTACCGTGAACAGCGCCGCAGTACACGCGAGGGTGCCGAGAGCTCTTCAGTGTCCTGATTTCCTTTCTTTGGGGGATATTCCCAGCAGTGGGATTGTGGATTATATGGTGGCTTTGTATTTAGATTTGGGGGTAACCTCCGTGCTGCTCTCCAGAGGGCTGCACGAGTTTATATTCCCAACAACAGTGCTCCCTTTTCCCCACCTCCTCCCTCGCCAGCGTTTGTGATTGCTGTCTTTTGGGTAGAAGCCGTTTTAACTGGGGTGAGGTGATATCTCATTGTAATTTTTATTTGCGTGTCTCTGATGATTAAAGGATATTGAGCATGTTTTCGTATACCTGTTGGCCATTTGTGTGTCTTCTTTTGAGAAATGTCTGTTCAGATCTTTTGCCCATATTTTAATTGAATTACTCAGTTTTTTCCGATTAAGTCGTTTGAGAATCTATAATAATCTTATAGATTCTGCTTATTAATCTCTTGTCAGTGGGTAGTTGGCAAATATTTTCTCCCATTCTGTGGGTTGTCTCTTCACTTCGTTGATTATTTTCTTTGCTGTGCAGTAGCTTTCTAGCCCGATGTGGTCCTGTTTGTCCATTTTTGCTTTGGTTGCCTGTGCTTTTGAGGTCTCACTCAAGAAGTCTTTGCCCAGACCAAAATGCCCTGGAGTATGCCAGCCTATTAGGCCCATTTCCAAATTTGATTAGTGGTTTTAGATACCAAGCAGGTGTTTCCCCTATAAGGGTGTCTTTTAATTTTTCAGTCCACCCACAGATACAGTTTTAAGCAGAAAAGGGTTGAGGTCTGACTCACTCCTGGGGTGTCATTCTTCAGCCAGCGCTGTGGGCTGAGACCAGACCCTGCCCCACGTCCCACTACCTGGAGGACCAACAGGTGCTGACCAGGCACCCAGCATATTGCACTGGCGCTTACCTGCAGGGTTAATTAATAAGAGGGAAGGCTGCTTTTCCCTTAAATATGGAAACGAGTTGCCTCACTTCAGAGTGTTGCTTATAGAAAAATAGTAATTCTAGACCATTCAGTTTTCTTAGTTGCTAATCTAATACGTAACATTTTGCTGTCCCCGAATTTATAAATAGTTACCTGTATGGTCTTCTTTGTTTAAATGAAATTTGTATTTCTAGATGATAAATTTGGGCTGAGGAGAAGTTCCAACACTGTACATAGTCATTCCTTCTTCAGAAAGCAGGTTTTGAAGTGTGTTCAGCAGCTGGCGCTGTGGAGTAAACCAGTGGGGCTGGAGAGCCATGTGGGGAAAATGAAGGCCATGGCCGAGGTCAGACCCGGTCCCTGCTGGAAAAGGGAACCCACAGCCCCTGCGCCCCTGAACCCCTGAGCCCCTCTCCCAGGTTCTGGGAAGGAGGGACCCCAGATGCCAGAGGGCACAGGTTATTCGTGTGACGCGTTCTTTCCTCCCCAGTCTAGAGCGGGACCAGTTGGTACTATCCTTGGAAATAGAAAATGGCGCCTCGGAGCACTTCTGCTCTCTGGGATGCAG
>NW_012101587.1:848620-855275 GCF_000951045.1 Mandrillus leucophaeus | reverse complement strand
GTGTTCTCTGTGGTTAGTGTGTTCTCCGTGGTTAGCATACTCTCCGTGGTTAGCATACTCTCCGTGGTTAGCGTGCTCTCCGTGGTTAGCGTGCTCTCCGTGGTTAGTGTGCTCTCCGTGGTTAGCGTGCTCTCCGTGGTTAGCGTGCTGTCCGTGGTTAGCGTGCTCTCCATGGTTAGCGTGCTGTCCTTGGTTAGCGTGCTCTCCGTGGGTAGCGTGCTCTCCGTGGTTAGTGTGCTCTCTATGGTTAGCGTGTTCTCTGTGGTTGGCGTGCTCTCCGTGGTTAGCGTGCTCTCTATGGTTAGCGTGTTCTCCGTGGTTGGCGTGCTCTCCGTGGTTAGTGTGCTCTCTGTGGTTAGCGCGTTCTCCGTGGTTGGCGTGCTCTCCGTGGTTAGTGTGCTCTCTGTGGTTGGCGTGCTCTCCGTGGTTAGTGTGCTCTCCGTGGTTAGTGTGCTCTCTGTGGTTAGCGCGTTCTTCGTGGGTAGCATGCTCTCCGTGGTTAGCGTGTTCTCCGTGGTTGGCGTGCTCTCCGTGGTTAGTGTGCTCTCTGTGGTTAGCGCGTTCTCCGTGGTTGGCATGCTCTCCGTGGTTGGCGTGCTCTCCGTGGTTGGCGTGCTGTCTGTGGTTGGTGTGCTCTCCGTGGTTAGTGTGCCTTTAGGTGCATAATAGGATTGGTATACCCTATTTTTCTAATTAACATCTGGTAGGGAGGTTCCTTTTATAAAGACAGACTTTTATCAGAAAACAATACTTTTTGTCATAAAATACTGTTCACAAAATATTAACTCTAAAAATTGCTCTTCCACTTGTGATTGTTAAATTCTAATAAATCAGTAAATAATTACCAATAAGAATATTTATGAGTACCTGCCACATGCCAGGGAATCACTCATGTTATTTTGGCCTCAAAACAATTTGGAAGTCATTTTCCACTTGACAGAAGAGGAGCGTGTTCCCAGCAGAATGACGGCCTGGCCACAGAAGTGCCGACTTCCACACTTGGCTTAGAACCCAGGCCTGCTTTCTCCTTGTCTATTTGGTCTCCTTTAAACTGGCAAAGATTACATGTAGACACATTAATAGAGTTAATTACTCACCAGTTTATCTCTTATTTTAGAAAAATAAATACTGTAAACATGAGATTCAAACTATTTCCCCTTTCATGGAGTCCATGGAACTGGGGAGGGAGAAACCTTGAAAAGTCGGGTCGCTTGCTCCCTGCCCCCAGACTGATGGGGTGAGCTGCATTCTCGATTTTAACACCATCTGGCTCTAGGGAGCAGTTAACACAAATTGTAAAGAAAGTCTTTATGATCCATCATGGTCTTTATTTTAAAGAATAATACCAGGCCGGGTGCGGTGGCTCACACCTGTAATCCCAGCACTTTGGGAGGCCGAGGCGGGCGGATCATGAGGTCAGGAGATCCAGACCATCCTGGCTAACACAGTGAAACCGCATCTCTACTAAAAATACAAAACAAATTAGCCGGGCGTGGTGGCGGCACCTGTAGTCCCAGCTACTCGGGAGGCTAAGGCAGGAGAATGGTGCGAACCCAGGAGGCAGAGTTTGCAGTGAGCTGAGATCACACCACTGCAGTCCAGCCTGGGTGACAGAGCGAGATTCCGTCTCAAAAAAAAAAGAATAATACCAAGTGACTTTGGTCATATTGCTTAGGATTACTCTAGAACAATGTTATTCAAACGTATATACTTAGCCATGAAACCAAAACGTTCTGAACACCTAAGTTTTTCTGCAGCTGTCCCATGTTGGCGAGCTTTCTGAGCACCGCCGTGCTGGCTCGCCCGCGTGCAGCTTTCCTGAGTCAGTGGTGGCCTCAGGCGTTGCTGTCTCCCATAGGTCGCTCTGGTGCAGTGGACAGAGAGTGTGGGCCTCACGCTGGTCAGCAGGGACCTCACCTCCATGCAGCTGAAGACCCCCAGCGGCCAGGTCCTCAGCTTCTGCATCCTGCAGCTGTTCCCCTTCACCTCGGAGAGCAAGCGGATGGGCATCATCGTCAGGGTGAGGCTGCGGCGAGGGTGCTGTGCGATGGCTTCGGACATTTCGTTTTCAGGCCTTTTAGACACAAATTTTCCCAAAAGAAAGTTAAATATTTACTCAAGTGCTTTATGCTGTTACAGTTTTTTTTTTTAATGAAATCTAAGCTAATAATCTATGTCTGAGAAGCCACTGTGTCTCTAGTGAGATAAAATAACTCTCCTAAGTCAACCTAGCCAGAATCAATAATGTGGAATTTATTTATTTTTTGAAGTCAACAACTAAAGCTGTTTTGATTTCAACAAAAATAAGATGCCAAAGAGTTTGACTTTTGAACATTGATTTATGACCATAAAGTTGCCAAAATGTACCTTAATTTTTTTAGTAAACACCAAAATCATGTCTTGGAAGTTGACTAAACAATGAAGCATTCAATCCAACTGTAAAAGTTTAAGAGAATGGATGCAACCCAAATCATACTCATTAACACATTCAGACCTTCAGCCTAGCATCTCAGGATGCACAATCATGTTCTCAATCCTGACGGCACTAGTGCTGAAGAGCGGGACTAGCCCTCTGTGTAGAAACACGTGTGAGTAGCTTACCACACAGGAACACGTTCATAGGAATTGCTTTTTCCATTATGTGTTTTATTAGACTAGCAGTTATTTGCACCAAGCAATGCAGCCTAAATGTGCTTCTGTTTATTCCTGTTCTGTGATAGGATGAATCCACGGCAGAAATCACATTTTACATGAAGGGTGCGGATGTGGCCATGTCTCCTATCGTGCAGTATAACGACTGGCTGGAAGAGGAGGTATGTGAATGATTCTTCACATGGTCCACAGTGTTTTTGTGAACTTTATTGAATAGATGACGGAAAAAGGATATCCTTTCCCCAGCTTGTAGACACTGGTATCATTGGATAAATTGAGCTGTCAAAATGTCAAACCAGGTGCTGATGGGAACCACATAGATTGTCAAACACAGTATCATTTATACTAAATTATTTTAAATGCTTACAGTTCTCAATTTCATAAAGGAGAAAGGACAGGAGTCCTGTCTATTTATTTATAAATAGTTTAATTTTTTTTTTTTTGAGACAGACACTCTCTGTCAGCCGGGCTGGAGTGCAGTGGCGTGATCTCGGCTCACTGCAACCTCCACCTTCCAGGTTCAAGCCCCCCTCCTAGGTTCAAGCGATTCTCCTGCCTCAGCCTCCCAAGTAGCTGGGACTACAGGCACATGCCACCAAGCCCGGCTAATTTTTTTTTGTATTTTTTAGTAGAGACGGGGTTTCACCATGTTAGCCAGGATGGTCTCTATCTCCTGTCCTTGTGATTCACCCGCCTTGGCCTCCCAAAATGCTGGGATTACATGCATGAGCCACCATGCCCAGCCAATAGTTTACTTTCTATGTGAATAACAGTCATTTTGTTTTGTGGGTGAGTGCATGTCGGTCTATACAAGTAGGTCCTTTCAAAGAATATTTTGTTTATAATAGTGAGAAATAGAAGGCATTATCAATCATTCATTATTCTGAAATAATACTTTACATGTAATCAAAGTTATATTTTAATGTATTTCTTTTGTAACATAAATATTTGCAAGGACATTTTCATTAGAATTTTAACCTGATGCAAATTTGTGCATAAGATTCACCTAAAATTAGAACATAAGATACAAATAAGAAGCAATTCCATATTTCATTAAATTCTCCTGAAGTAACCAGGATTTGTGGGTCGTCTCATGAGGTGGTTTTGTTTATCGTTAAGCTTATGTATAAATCAGTGGTTGGATTTCCGAGGAAAACAGACTGTTGGCATTGCAGTCAACATGGCCCTTTTTGCCGTGTGCGTGTTGCTGTTGGAATTCAGAGCCTCTCCTCCCACCCTGGGACCTCAGAGATGGTCTGTCCGTGCAGCCTCCACACCCCGACGTTTACAGTGGTATTGGTAATATGAATCAGTGTCTCCTTCAGGGTTCTTTCATTCAATCAGGGACATGAATAAATTAAACTCCCTGAAGACCTAGTAAAATGCCATAAAAATTACTTTTGGTCATAATGACGTGCAATTATTGTAAAATACTTGTTTAATTTATTTAGCTTTATGAGGTCAGATCAATAAATGTCTTGCAACAGACAGATAATGTCATATGTTTTTCACAAAGATAACTTTATTAAAAATTCTATGTACATTTATTTTCTCAACACTGTATTTTCTTTCCTTGGATAAATTGTTGTCCCTTCATCAGTGTCTGTTGTGGTACTACTGTAGTAGGAAAGCCTTTCCTTTTACTACAGACTAAACGAGGCAGCAGGTTCTTCGAGCGCGTCGCTCCGCTTCCTTCAGGCTCCTCTAGAGCTGAATTCTTGGCTGTCAACTTGTGTTCTCCAAATGTTTAAAAAAAAAAAAAAAAAAATTTCCAGGATCACGTAACAGAACCAGTTTTTGCAAACCTGAGATGTAAGAATATGTAAGTCTGTGAACAGACTTAAAATAGTGATGTTCTGGATAGCTGGAGGTGTTGAGGTGATTGGCTTCCTTCCCTCTAAACACAAACTTGAGTTAGGCCCTGGACATTGTATCGTAAAGGAAACAAGCACAGGTGACGCTGAGCAACACGAGGGTCAGGGGCTCCAACCCCTGACACAGTTGAAAATCAGCCTGTCACTTCGGACTCCCAAACACATAACTACTGATAGCCTCCTGTCGACCGAAGCCATACCAGCAACAGGGATAGATTGATTATCACAATGTGTATGTTACGTGAATTGCATTCTGCATTGTTACAAGAAAGTAAGTTAGAGCAAAGAAAGTGTTATTAAGAAAATCATAAGGAAGAGAAAATGTATCTACTCGTCAGTAAGTGGGAGTGGGCCATCGTAATGACCTTCTGACCTTCTTCCTCACGGTCTTCATGTTGAGGAGGCTGAGGAGGAGGAGGGGTTGGTCTTGCTCTCTCAGGAGGGCAGAGGCAGAACAGGTGGAGGAGGTGGAAGTGGAGGCAGGAGGCGCAGGCTCATTCCGCATAAGCTTTACTGAAAAAAATTTGCGTAAAAGTGGACCTGTGCTGTTCAAACCCATGTTGTTTAAGAGCCATCTGTAGCTAAAATTGGGAATGACGAGGTATAATGGATGACAGCCTTGCCTTTGTAATTCACAGTAATTGTCACCTCCTTTGTCTCCTGTAACACATGACCCTATAGAGGTCACTATTCCGATTCCTGAACAGGAGACGGGAAGAGACACAGCTGTTGGATGCATGAAGAGGGGTGCTAGACCCATACCTCTCCTCCAGCCCTTCCTGCCATCCCTGCAGCCTCCAAACCAACGTCAAATCCAATCAACTGGATGAATTAAAAAGAAATTGCAAAAAATCTGAAGAGTTCAATAATGTTTATTTGCCTACAAATTAACCTGGATCAGCAGATAGTACACTGGCTTCATTAGAGTGGGGCCTCCCATGCGGAGAGCTGCCTGTTGCCCAGGAGAGATGATGGGTGATGACAGGGTCTCTGCGCGTGACTGGGGGCTGTGATGTGCATGCGTGCACCGTGATGTGTTTCTAAGTGTACGGTGTGCCTGGAGGTTTCTCAACACTTCTCCTGGGCAGTGCTGAGAAAGGTCAGATGCCCAAAGCCCCAGCTCTCCGGGCCGCAACTGCCCATCTCTGGCTTTCTGTTGCTGCCTGCGGAGCTGGCCTCTCTGCTGCACGTCCACCCTGAGGGCTGGCGGAGCCTTCCTTAGGGGCACTGTCGCGTTTCCTCTCCCGACCATGCAGACTCTCAGTGTTCAGTGCAACTTTGCACAAACCAGGTTTACTAGTGTTTGATCTTCTTTTCCGTAAACAAATGTAGCTAATTAACTTCTTTAGGATATCTTTGCTGAAGTGTCTGCATTATCAACGTTCACATTTTTAATGTTTTAAGTGTACATTGAAAATAATGTTTGTGATTAGTTGTTCTCTAGCTATAATGTAGAGCTCTATTCTCCTTGGAGGTTACCAAGATAGCCTCTAGAAGACCTCTCCTCTCGCCGGGGATCATGGTGGCGGGCGGGTTTGCAGCTGCACCACCTCTGCGGGGCTCACTGTGGGCCGTAGCTGAGTTGGGAGTACCCACCTGAGCTGCAGAAAGTTCCTGGGGCTTCAGGAAGATGTGATTACCACTGATTTCTTTGTATTATCAACCCTAATGCCAGAGACTGCTAAACCTGCCAGAGATAGGAGCTTTATAAACATTGTTCAAATTTGGAAGAGTTCCTCAAATTTGAAATTTAAGAGGGAGTCAACAACAACTGGATGGAGAGTCCTAAGCAGCCAATCTTTCAGGACCTTCCAGGACACAGAAAAACCCTGTCTACAGGGAGGGTCACTGTTAAAGCATCCTAAAGTATGTTAGCCCTAATAATTGCTAGGCCGGGCGCGGTGGCTCACGCCTGTAATCCCAACACTTTGGGAGGTCGAAGTGGGCGGATCACGAGGTCAGGAGAACGAGACCATCCTGGCCAACATGGTGAAACGCCGTCTCTACTAAAGATACAAAAAAATTAGCCAGGCGTGGTGGTGTGCACCTGTAGTCCCAGCTGCTGGGGAGGCTGAGGCAGGAGAATGGCGTGAACCCGGGAGGCGGAGCTTGCAGTGAGCCGAGATCAC
>NW_012101587.1:843553-848555 GCF_000951045.1 Mandrillus leucophaeus | reverse complement strand
GTAATCCTAGCACTTTGGGAGGCCGAGGCGGGTGGATCACGAGGTCAGGAGATCGAGACCATCCTGGCTAACATGGTGAAACCCCGTCTCTACTAAAAATGCAAAAAATTAGCCGGGCGTGGTGGTGGGCACCTGTAGTCCCAGCTGCTGGGGAGGCTGAGGCAGGAGAATGGCGTGAACCCGGGAGGCGGAGCTTGCAGTGAGCCGAGATCACACCACTGCACTCCAGCCTGGGAGACAGAGCGAGACTCCATCTCAAAAAAAAAAGTAGAAACTGCTAGATTCAAAAATTGATAGTTTGAACAGTTATATAGCTTGGTGTTCATTACTCTGTTTTTTTAAATGTACTTTTCATAAAACACACCACAACTTTAAAGCTTAGGCACAGCTCACCCACCACTTAGTAACCTACTGTAAGGTCCCTGTGTGTCCCTGGAAGAGGGCCCCACTGTCCTGATCCCTGTCCTGGTCCACACAGCAGGAGGGGGGGTTGTCTCCTGGCAGCCCCAGCACCCCCTTAGCTGTCCGGGAGCCCAGCACCCTCCAATCCCTGCCTCTTGTCTGCACCCCCCAGACGTTGGCCCCTTGACCAGGACTGTGTGTGCTCACAGCTAAGTCGTGGACCCGCCTGGTCCCCCAGGAGACCCACCAGTGCCCTCCTGCCCACTTCTGCCCAGTTGCCCACACCGCCTTGTGCCAGGTAGGAGGCCCACTGGTGCCCTCCTGCCCACCTCTGCCTGTCGCCCACACCGCCTTGTGCCGGGTAGGAGGCCCACTGGTGCCCTCCTGCCCACCTCTGCCTGTCGTCCACACCGCCTTGTGCCGGGTAGGAGGCCCACTGGTGCCCTCCTGCCCACCTCTGCCTGTCGCCCACACCGCCTTGTGCCGGGTAGGAGAGTGGGCTGGGTTTGTTTCTTCACCCTGCCCTGCAGGAACACGTGCTTCTTGCGTCTATTCCTGTGGCCCCGCGAGGCCTGTCCCGCTGGGTGTCCTTCACGTCACCACAACCATGTGAGGGAGGAGCTGTTTTCACTTTGCACACAAGGAAATGGCATAGAAAGCGCAGAGTTCCAGAACCGGCTTCTGCAGCTCTCCAGATTCTCTCTGCTGGCTATGTGGAAGTGCAGGGTGTAGCTATTGACTATGAGCATTCTCGTCCAAGCCTTTTAAAACCTGACCCTTGTTCATGTAAAAGCAACATGGCACCTGTCAACCTCTTGTGGACATCAGGGTCTACTTTTTAAGTACAGGTTGAACTTCCAGGACTGGGGTGTGTGTCACTGGTATGAGCAGTTTAACTTTGAGAGTGTTACCTCCGCACAGGTTTGCTCCTGCACCACCCCTCTGGGAAAGGTTTGCACCTTGTCCCAGAGAGCCTGTTTCTTCGCCCCATCACCAGCTAAAACTGCTGCACTTTTACCTTGATTTGGAAAGTCGTATTTTTTTATTTTGACGCCTTCCCTGACCATGAACACGGTTAGCCCTGTTTCATGTGCCCATTGCAGGCATTTCCATGTCTTGCTTCAACACGCACATCAGGCCCCATGACTCCTGCAGGGTTCCCCCCTGCTCTGGAAGCCGGAATGCAGGGTGAGGCTCATGAGCTTTGGGATCTGGCCGTGTCCCCACCAACCCCAGCTCTCACCGCGGCCCTGCACTCCTGCCCTCCCCTCTATCACTGACTGCACTTACTGCATGTGATCGGCTGCCATGCGAGGCCAGTTACATGCATGTTTAAAATAGAGCAACAAGAACTTACACAGATTCACAGGGTTAGTCCCAGAGCAACACTCTTATGAGCCCATTTCTATTAAAGAGGAAACAAGCACAGAAAAATTAGGTCATTTGCCCAAAAACACAGAGTCTGTGGTAGAAACAGTTTTCAGGCCCAGCCATCTGGTTCTAAATCCGTGGTACTACAACATGCCAGGGGGGTGCACCTCTCCCCCCGTGCACACCAGGAGCCCTCCCTGGCACCAGGTGCTCCCCTCGCCCCGTCCCCAGCACTGCCACGTGCGCCCTCTGTGTGTTCTTGTTACGTGCAGTCGTGTCCACACTCTGGAGTGGTGGTGTTTACGGATTCAGAGTATGTTTTTTTGAAAAGCCCGTGCTGTGGTAAAAGGCAGCTCTGCTAGGCACCAGGAGAGTCCAGGCGGAGGCGCCCCAACTCCATCCGGTGTCTTGGCCTCTCGAGTGAAGGGGTTAGTAGGATTCGAGATACCAGACAGGTCGGGAGGTTAAAAGGATGCATTGTGTATAAAGGCGTCCGTCTGCTGAGTCGTCTCTGGTCTTGATGATGAAGGTGAGCACAGGACATGAGGGCAGGGCACCAACAGTCAGAGTGTGGTGCTACCCCGGCCCCACACACGGCTGCAGGGGCTCTGTGGGGCCCACCTGTGACTCGGCCTCTCCTTTTCCAGTGCGGAAACATGGCTCGCGAAGGACTGCGGACCCTCGTGGTTGCAAAGAAGGCGTTGACAGAGGATCAGTACCAGGACTTTGAGGTGAGCTGACTCCCAGCCGTCTCATCCTCCTACGACGTTTCCTTCCTTCTGCTGAAATTAGCTCTTCCTGTCTTTGTGTGAAATTAGAGCTGGGACTGCTGTAGTCTAGGAGTGAAGGCAGCTTCACTCAGCAGGAGCATGGGGTGATCCTCTCTACATTTCTGTTTCCACCACTTCTCCAGCCTGCTGGGAAAGGAGTGTCACAGAAGCAAAGAAGTGCCAGTTTCCTTAGAATTGTGCTTGATAACTCCTAAGTGGTCACAGTCCAGTCGAGTTGAGTACACATAGAGGATGTGCACACAGGTGCCTCCCCCACTGTCCCCAGAGCCTGTGCAGTCCAGCTCTGTGGAGTACACACGTGGAGCACGTACACACGTGTGCACACAGCCGCTTCCCTCTCTGTCCCCAGAGCCGATACACTCAGGCCAAGCTGAGCATGCACGACAGGTCCCTCAAGGTGGCCGCGGTAGTTGAGAGCCTGGAGAGGGAGATGGAACTGCTGTGCCTCACCGGCGTGGAGGACCAGCTGCAGGCGGACGTGCGGCCCACGCTGGAGATGCTGCGCAACGCCGGGATCAAGGTACCGCAGGCTCACCTCTGCTGGTGCGTGCTGCTTGTGCTGAAGCAAACTGCTTTTCCTTGGGCACGCTGATTTGTGAAACTCCTGTGGGGTCGTGGTTGTGAGCGAGCTCTGTAAGCAAAGCTGCCCACGAGCTCCCCTCCTTCCTTAGGGACATCTGCGCACACAAGTCCCCACGTCGTCCCTGCCCCAGACCTTCCTCTCCACACCTCTTCCCTCTCTGGATACCCTGGCCTTTTTGAAGAGGAGCCCTAGTCCGAGCCCTGGTCCCAGCCCTGGCGATGTCAGACTCTCACATGCCATTTCCCAGGGATGGTTATGTACCCCCCGACAGGACGCATGGGGCCAGTGCCCATCGCCCTGGCCACTGCCGGCCAGGCGTCTGCAGCCATTCCTGGGTTGGCTGGCACTCATGCCCTTGCCCCCAGCCTGTCACAACCCTGCACCTGGCAAGGCTGGGCCACTGTGTTCTCTGTGTAACGTGGCCTCCTCCTGCAGGGGCCTGTGTGCCTCCCCTGTGAGCACTCACAGCTCCGGGTACGTCCAGTGTGACAGCGCGTGTTCTGTGAGGATGGGAGTGCGTGAGAACTCAGGCCTCATGTGGGCTTTGGCTTCATTCTTGGTTAAATTGTGCCAGATTTGGAATCATCTCGTGCTTCAGGGCATATTAGAGTTGAGAATATAGAATATTCAGACATGCACTACATCCATTTTATTGATGTTTTTGAAGAAATAATGCATCCACATTGTCACAAACTCAGAAAGCACAGAAGGACACCCCGTGGAAGCCGCTTCTCACTGCTGGGCTCAGCAGCAAGAGCCTGCCCCAGAGATGGCTGGACGTGCAGGGCAGGTGCAAAGCTGCTTGTCCTCCCTCTGGCTCTTCGTTCTTTCCCAGCACCTTCTCCGTAGCTGGAGGACACCCCCTCCACCTCGGCTGTGTGGCTCATGCCCCCACCCACACCATGCTCCCAGCAGCAGTGTCCCATCTCCAACAGGCAGTGCCCACCTTCCCCGTGCTCCCCAAGGCAGTGCCGCGTCTCATCCAGCTGTGTGGTCCTTGGCAGTTTAAATATGGTGTCTGCGAAATGTGAGTGTTTCCCTTGGATGGGAGAGGTTAGGCATCCTGGCCATGCTTCTTGGTGGCTTCCCCCAGGTGCTGTGTGGCGGGGCCCATGCTCCCTGCCTGCCGACCTGCTCTCTGGCTCTTTCACTTACTGATGTGTCCTCTTCCTACACAGGGGAAATTAGCACCTGTGGTGTCAGTTTTATTTTTCAGGAGCTTTCCTCACATGTTCTCATTGAAGCCAAAAGGTCAACTGCAGATTAGTTAAGATAATTTATTTTAGCGTTACCTCAAGGACCTGGGGCTCAGAATGGAAAAAAGTGTAACTTAGTTTTCAGAGAAAAGCTGTATATCTAGACTAGAGGGACGGAACTGAAGGACAGTGTCAGAAGTCAAAGCTTTGCCAACTTCAGATAAAAAATACATCCCTCAAGCTTCGATGAAGATGCTGTGCCATGGACAGAAAATGGGCAACTGTTTTCCTTGCTGTCTAGAGGTCTGCATGGTGAAGAGACTTGTAAGATTTAATGTCCATCTGAGATCGCAGTAGGAAGTGTGTCATGAGGCTGTATCATATACATCTGAGATCACAGTAGGAAGTGTATCATGATCACAGTAGGAAGTATGTCATGATCACAGTAGGAAGTGTGTCATGATCGCAGTAGGAAGTGTGTCAGGAGGCTGTTCATATCTGACTGAGATCGCCGTAGGAAGTGTATCATGATCGCGGTAGGAAGTGTGTCATGATCGCGGTAGGAAGTGTGGCATGATCGCAGTAGGAAGTATGGCATGATCTCAGTAGGGTGTCATGATCGCAGTAGGAAGTGTGTCATGAGGCTGTATCATAGAGAT
>NW_012101587.1:826771-842507 GCF_000951045.1 Mandrillus leucophaeus | reverse complement strand
CAGTAGGAAGTGTGTCATGAAGCTGTATCTGGTTTCAGAGTAATTGTTCATGTAGAAATTCAAAATGACAAGAGAACAATTCTGACTCAGAAAGTTTAGATTACTAAACTTAATTGTATTGTATAGCCAAAAAGTTGAATAAAGAAGTGTGATTAGCAGATGAGCTGGGTGTGGTACTGTGTGCCTGGGATCCCAGCTACTCGGGAGACTGAGGCGGGAGGTTCAGTCGAGCCCCAGAGTTCATGGCAAGACCCATCTGTAAATTGACACATGAATGAGTGACCAGATGACCCCTGCATTTCACTGTAACTTTTTAGTAAACTTCACCTCAGTCTACTTCTTACTTTATATGTGCTAGACTATTAGTATATTAAAGTAATGAATATCCCTTGTATTAAAATTTGGATCTTTACATCAATTATTTGCTAAATTGTATCACTTTGTCGAGTTTTGCTCTTTATTCTGTACATTATGTAAAGTCTGACTTCAGATGTTCCTCTGAAACTCGAAGGTGATTTTCAGCGGGACCTCACTGCAATTCCTGAATCCCACTCAGGTTGCCGCAGTGCTAGTTCTTCTTCAACTTTGTCACAATAATGTGTCATAATCTTAGGTCCAATAAATGAATATAAGTCTGTAAAATAAATACAAAGCACAAATCTTAGACATTGAGAGAGCCACAGGTGGAGCGTGCTTAAGCAGATAATCGGTACACTGTTGAAGCTGTTTTTCTGCTTCCTGTTTCCAAAAATGCATATTTCAATATAATACATACGAAATCTGAGAAATTCAGCTAGTAAGAATATTACTGGAATTTCTTTGCTGTTATATATATCAAATATCCTGATATCTATTAAGTATCCTGATATTGTATTGTCTAGGGATACATAGACACATAAGATGTGCGTGGGTATGCAATTTTTAAATGTAAAAGTGCTGCTATTGAACATGTTTTATGTGACATAAACAACTTTTGGCTTGACTATGGGCCAGTTACCCATTGAACCTCCGTGTCCAACTTAAAAACTAGCAAACTGCAGTAAAGGTCTTCCTGAGCCTCCCAGCCTGGCAAACTGTGACTGTGTGCTTGGTGTGGAATGCTGTGTGGACAGCACCTTTGACACTCACAGCTGTCCTTATTAGACTTAGCCTGCGAGTGCTGGGCCCAGGTGTTACTCGCGTGCCTCCAGATCTCAGCTGCTGTATCTACACATCACTGTGCTCTCACTTGTTCCACCTTAAGCAAGTTCACACACCGTTTAGTTGTGGTTGAATGTGTGTAGCGTGACCTTGTTGAAGTCTGCATTGCCGACACGCCGTTTAGTTGTGGTTGGATGTGTGTAGTGTGACCTTGTTGAAGTCTGCGTTGCCGATTCTTGTGCAGCCAACACCACCATCCCCTCCAGAACTGTTCCATCTTCCTAAACGGGAACTGCCCCTCTCCCCATTCCCCTTCCCCTAGACCCGGGCACCCACCATCTACTGCTTTCTCTGTGGATTGGATAGCTCTAGGGACCTCATGGAAATGGGATCAGACAGTGTTTGTCCTTTTGTAACTGGCTTCTTTCACTCAGCATAATGTCCTCAAGGTTGAACCACATCGCAGCCTGGGTCAGAATTTCCATCCTTTTCAAGGCTGAATAACACTCCGTTGTGTGGATGGAGCACATTTTGCTCGTCCATTTATCTGTTGACGGGCACCTGGCTTGCTTGCACCTTCTGGCTGTTGTGAATTATGTGAGACTCAGAGATGAGCGTGTCCTTGTCTTGTTGAAGTTCACCAGTTTAAATTGCTTCGTAGATATGGATGCTAACAGGCGATAAACTCGAGACAGCTACTTGCATTGCCAAAAGTTCACATCTGGTGTCTAGAACACAAGACATTCATATTTTCAGACAGGTAAGTATGTATCTTAATCACTTTGAATTTTTAAACATTTATCTCACACAAATAAAGCCTGTTGTTTTTCTCAGAATATATGTTCAGTTATTTACTAATCACTAAATATCTTTTTAAAAAGAAATACTGTACTTTTTTTAATTTATAAAGACATGTTCAAATAGATATTTTTAACCACATACATTAATAGTGATCAAAAGCTGCTTTTTGACAGATTGAACAAACTCTTAAGTTCAAAAGTGTTTTTTGGTTATACTATTAGTATTATTTTTTACTATTTTAAAAGAGGCATACTGCAGTTATTTTCAATTTGTAAAAATGTATATTGATAAAAAATTACATTTTTCTACAAGTTACACATATTACATGTTGTCCGAAGCTGCTGTTGTGAAACAAGCTATAAATACAAAATAGGAATGTGTTTTTAATCACTGCCATTTTCAGAGCAAGTGCTGCCTTAATTAGTTCAAAGAACATTGATAGAAATGATCTAAGTTTATGTGTTTACTGTATGTATTAGTTATGACTAAATTTAATTCAAACAAAAAATAAAAATTTCTTGTTCTTGATTGATGGTGGGTGAACAGACATTCTGTGTCTGCGTCTGTTCTAAATGAATCGCTTGCACCTACAGAAGGAGTTATTTGAATATAATTTACATGTAAATGTAGTTTGTTTTGAAGCATCAGAATCGCAAATTAGGCCCTGAAGACTACTATTTGCAATTAAATTATTAATGCTTCTGATAAAACTTCAGATCAATTTTTGTTGACTTTTCAGTGTTATAGCACCACAAATTAAATTTTTCACAATAAAACCTACCTATTTAAAGATGAGTCTGAGATTGTTAATTTGAACCACATGAAGCTTTTAATTTATTTCGGTCCTATTAATAGGACTATTAATATATCATTTATTTTATGCTCCATAAAATCTCCACAGAAAGAATATGAAAAACCAGTTACGTTGGTTTCTGAAATGTTTTTCTTCTAAAACGAAGGATATTTCAAGATTATGACTTAATTTTACTCTTTTAGGTTTTTTAAAAATCCCTCAGACACTGAGTAAAACCTAATGGAGTAAGTTGAAACCCATGGCAGAGACAACACGAGCAATTAAGTATTTTGCATTATTTGACCTATTATGAAAAGAGATGTATTTACATAACACCTTGGTTTGAGAGCGTCCTGCCTCTTACCCGATGTGTGGCGATGATGTGTGGCGATGAGGAGCTCGGCCTCCCTGGGCTCTGGTGCCCTGTTGGGTGGAAGCCTCGTTCTGCAGAGCCATGTCCGTGATGCTGCCAGTCAGTGACTCAGCAGTGCTGCTCCCCACACCAGCCTACCCTGGCCTGTTGCTCTGATAAATAATCACCTCGTGGAAATTACAAGAAAATTCTTAATCATTATCGTTGTATGTTAAGGGAGTATATTTATAAAAGGCAATTACTTTCCCAAACTATCCAGAGGGTAATTATTAACTCATAGGCACCCTTTACGTAAATTTCATCAGCATGGGGATTCCACTACATTCCTCACTGTAAGTTTCCTGCTTGCAGTTGCCACAAATGTGAAAATGATTTGTGTTAACTGAGTGGTAGACACACCCAGCACTGCCGGAGGAATTGGAAAGGACCTTCTTCTGTGTCCAAATCCTAAAGCTACTTTAGTTTCAGATGATAACCCCAAAACAGTCCACCGTAACTCTGCAACTAATGCCCTGTTTCTCTGTGCCTCTAACTTAGACAACATTTTAATTTGGGATTCTTTTTTCTCCCTTAATGGAGGTAACCAATCGGGGAGAGGCACATTTGGAGCTGAATGCATTTCGAAGGAAGCATGATTGTGCACTGGTCATATCTGGGGATTCTCTGGAGGTAAGGCTAGACCCTGAGTGAGTACATGTGTGTCTGTCTGTGTCTCTGAGGCAAGGCTGGTCCCTGGCCGAGCGTGTCCGTCCATCCCAGTGCACCGAGGGCTTGTTGAGTCGAGTGCTTTTGCCTGTCTGTGCTGTTTCGGCAGTCTCCGTTCCGTAGCCGCTGCACCTGCCACTCTGGAAAGCAGCCCCAGCCTGAGGAGATGTCAGAGCTGGATCTCAGCGGTTATTACTCCTCCTTTACACATTGAGAGTCTGAAAGCAGGGCTGGGTCACGGTGATTGTTACTCCTCGGTTAGACATTGAGAGCCTGAAAGTGCTGCAGGAAACCTGGAGCAGGAGCGACAGGAGCCTGTCCAGCGCTGTGGTTCTGGCTCTCTGTCCCATCCACGTTGCATCCGCTGGAGCAGGAGTGTCCAAAGTAGCTTCATGCCTCGTTTTCCTCGCACGCGTGGCCCCCGGCTGAGAGAGCTGTGGCACGGGGGCTGGTGGGAGCCTCTCCCTGCACAGCTTTTGCACAGGCTCATGGACTTAATCGTCCTGGACCTCTGTGTTGCTAGTGTCCCCAGAGCAAGCACTCCAAGAAATCTGGCAGAAGCTGCCCCAGAACGTCACTGGGTCACATGAAGTTGTTCAAGAAAGTCACTAAGGCAGCCTGGATTCCAGGGGAGGGGGATCAGACCAGAAGGTCATGTCGTAGCTCAAATCACAGAGGATTCTCTCTGGTACTTCAAGTGGAAGAACTTCCCTGGGCAGGAGGATGGTTCCGTGTTATATAGAATTTCTTCCCATGATTTTTATATTTTCCCCTGTCCGTGAGTCTTGTGAAATGATTCACAGAATACTGAAAAGATTGAGAACGGTGGCATCTGTTGGCTTTGCTCCCGTGGTTTTGCACTTTCTGCATCACACAAATCTGGGACAGTGTTGTCGACCATAAGGCGAAATAACACAGGCTTTGTTGTCCAGGTTTGTCTGAAGTACTACGAGCATGAATTCGTGGAGCTGGCCTGCCAGTGCCCCGCCGTGGTGTGCTGCCGCTGCTCGCCCACGCAGAAGGCCCACATCGTGACACTGCTGCAGCAGCACACGGGGAGACGCACCTGCGCCATCGGTGAGAGCCGCCCACCCCGCTCACGGGGAGGTCTCCAGAGAAACCCGCAGGCTGACATTGACGGGCAGAGTTTGTTCCATCTCTAAAACTAGACTGATTTCGTCTCTATTCATGGAAGTTTCTGAGATAGCTGCTGATGGTAACAAATGAAAAACGTGATGATGGATGCGGTTTTATTTTATCTCACTTTTCTTGCTTTGCAGGTGATGGAGGAAATGATGTCAGCATGATTCAGGCAGCAGACTGTGGGATTGGGATTGAGGGAAAGGTAGGTTCCCCCTTTTATCAACACATCAGCACACACTCAGCACACAGCACACATCAACACGACTCAGCACATGCTGGGCCATTGTACACTCAGCACGTACTCAGTGCACGTCAGCACATGCTTAGCACACACTCGGTCAGCACACACTCCGCACGTGCTCAGCACACAGCACACATCAGCACACGCTCAGTCAGCACACACTCAGCACGTGGTCAGTCAACACACATCAGCACGTTCTCAGCACACAGCACACATCAACACGACTCAGCACATGCTGGGCCATTGTACACTGAGCACCTACTCAGTGCACGTCAGCACATGCTTAGCACACACTCGGTCAGCACACATCAGCACGTGCTTAGCACACAGCACACATCAGCACACGCTCAGCACACAGCACACATCAGCACACGCTCAGTCAGCACACACTCAGCACGTGCTCGGTCAACACACATCAGCACGTGCTCAGCACACAGCACACGCTCGACACACAGCACACATCAACACGACTCAGCACATGCTGGGCCATTGTACACTCAGCACCTACTCAGTGCACGTCAGCACGTGCTTAGCACACACTCGGTCAGCACACATCAGCACGTGCTCAGTGCACAGTCAGCACACACTCGGCACACACTTGATCAACACGTGCTCAGCGCACACTCAGCACACTCGTTTAGCACACCACATACGCTCGGCACACACTAGGTCAGCACACGTCAGCATGTGCTCAGCGCATACCTGGTCATTTTACACCCAACACATACTCATTGCACGCTTGGTCAGAACACATGCTTGGTGAATGCACACTTGGTCAACACGTGTGTTCAGCACACAGTCAGTCAGCACAGCCTGAAGAGCCTGGTGTGTCCCAGGCACTGAACTGTACATTTGAGTAAAGGAGGAATTGGTCAGAGTCCCCTGCTTCAACCCCACATTTCATAAAGACGATCCTGCCACATGCATTAGAGCCCAGCCCTCGGCAACTTGCTGTTGGCGGAGTGGCATGCAGGGAGGTGTCACTCTTAGTCACCTGCCCTCGGACTCAGTCCAGATGTCAGCAGATCGGCCAGCAAGCCTTTCCGTGGCCTCCCTCCTGTTCCCACGCGCCATTCTCTGTGTGG
Source organism: Mandrillus leucophaeus (assembly GCF_000951045.1). Classification (NCBI taxonomy): domain Eukaryota; kingdom Metazoa; phylum Chordata; class Mammalia; order Primates; family Cercopithecidae; genus Mandrillus; species Mandrillus leucophaeus. The sequence goes on along the minus strand of NW_012101587.1, from coordinate 836,226 downwards.
TTCCTCCCTCCTGTTCCCACACGCCATTCTCTGTGTGGTTGCCTGTGTCTCCTGGCTGAGCTGTGGTTTGAGGTTCATCTTCTGTGCCAGCCTTATCTGTGTTACGCTCTCTTTATCCACAGTCACTTAAATGTTAATACAGACACACCCAAAAAGACCTGGTAAATTCACCCAGCTCAAGCAAGTGTGGCTTTTTCCTTGGCTACTTCCTTTCGTAATGCCTTACAACAGAATTGTGAAAGAGGAGATAGATTATTTCTTTAAATATGAAAAACGGAGAACTGCCTTGAAGAAGCCCAGGATGATAGGGGCGTCCTCCCACAGGGCTGGCCCGTGCTCAGATCACAGGGGCGTCTTCCGACAGGGCTGGCCCACGCTCAGATCACAAGGGAATGCTTCGACAGGGCTGGCCCGGGCTCTGCGACTCTGCTGACTCCTGTGACACCCACAGACTATCGGAGCCGAGCTCTCCTGAAGCGCTTGTGAGAGCCTGGGCTGGTGCTGGGGGCTCTTCCTGCCCCTGTGCCTAAGACCGTAGGACCTGTCCCCATTGACATAACTGAAGCTCTAAAAGTCCTGCAGAGAGAACTTCAGTCTTTGTCAAATGTAGGCTGAGTTCTAAAACTCAGCTTTTGGAGTCTGATTTCCAGTGTCCGCAGTGTTTGAAAGGCCCCGTGTGCTTTTCTTTCAGGAGGGGAAGCAGGCCTCGCTGGCAGCCGACTTCTCCATCAGGCAGTTCCGGCACATTGGCAGGCTGCTCATGGTGCACGGACGGAACAGCTACAAGAGGTCAGCGGCACTCGGCCAGTTCGTCATGCACAGGGGCCTTATCATCTCCACCATGCAGGTACTGAGCCTTCTGTGCTGGCACCGGGGAGGGCAGCGTCCGGGAGACAGGGTGCTGAGTGCTGCTGGAAGTACCTGGGCTGTGCTTAGGAGGTAGCGAGGCCCCTGAGAGGCCTGGGGCCACAGGTGCTCGTGGAACTGACGGTTGTCTTCGTCTGTGGCTCTCTCTCCAGGCTGTGTTTTCCTCAGTCTTCTACTTCGCATCCGTCCCTTTGTATCAGGGCTTCCTCATGGTGGGGTAAGTTACACTCAGCACCTGCCAGCTCATCCAGGGGAGGACATCTGTTTTGGGAAAAAACAAAACAAAACATATATAGAAGATTCTTGATACAGTCATCATTTAGAATGAATAATACTGATGTAAAAACAACATTTTACTTGGGTGAACTTCAAGACGACACCTGCACACTTGTTCCTCCTGGGATTTTCTTACTAGATTTTGTTTTCAGGTGGAAGCCATAGTTTGTGTCAGGAACTGTGTTGGATCTGAGATTTTTAAAGGGTCCCGTGGCAGAAGGCAGAGGGACAGAGTGGCCACTGACAAGCCCTCCCGGCTCTCTGCAGCTGCCCTCCCCTGGCTGGGGCTTCGTCCTGCTGTGGGGCCTGGCCAGCAGCGGAGAACAGTGCGCGCGGGGATACAGCGTGGCGTGCGTCGAAGCAAACACCGTCAGTCTCTCCCGGGCAGGAATGGAATCTCATTTTCAAAGATAACAGCACCAGGGCTGTGCGTGGTGGCTCACGCCTGTAATCCCAGTGCTTTGGGAGGTTGAGGTGGGCGTGGGTGGATCACCTGAGGTCAGGAGTTCGAGACCAGCCTAACATGGCGAAACCCTGTGTCTACTAAAAATACAAAAAAATTAGCCAGACATGGTGGTGTGTGCCTGTAATCCCCGCTACTCGGGAGGCTGAGGCACAAGAATCACTTGAACCTGTGAGGTGGAGGTTGCAGTGAGCTGAGATCATGCCATTGCACTCCAGCTTGGGCAACAAAGCCAGACTCCATCTCAAAAAAAAAAAAAAGTAAAGATAACAGCACCAGTGTCTTAGAAAAGGACACCAAAAGTGCAGCAGGCATGCGACGTGCATTGAAAGCTGAGCTGATTTTGCCGACCACGCCTACCTTATCTGCAAAACAGGAACTTCCTGTGAAGGGTGAATAGGTGGGAATTTCTCTTTTCCTCCTCCTTTGTGGTTATGCCTAGAAATGAAATCAGTGTGACTGTTCATGTTGGCAGCAAACTAAAAGCGGTCTCTCCTCTGCCGCTGACCTCCCTGACCCCTGCAAAGCTTATTCCCACCTTAACCAGGTTCTACCCCACAAGGAGTCTCAGAAAATACTTTAATAGTAACAGCTGCTGGCCTCAGTGCTCTCGGCATTGAACATGCTTTCATCCCCAGCTTGTCCCCACTTCATGTGTGAGAAAAGTGAGAGACCCAGAGAGCTCAGGAACTCGCCCGTGGGAGGCCCAGCTCAGACCTGAGTCGTCGGGGCTGCCGCCGGGTGCTCCTCCTCCCCGTCACCCTCCGAGCTTACCCCAGGTCCACAGAGAAAACAGAGTCCTTTCTCCCTGCAGAGCTGTTTCTAATCCGCAGTCTAAACACCATTTCACTCGACAGCTCCCTGAATCCCAGGAATTCCTCACAATTTTAGCAAAATACAGGGAAATATCAGTCTGTGCGTGTATTAGGTTTTTGATAAACGTGAGGTTCTCTTAAGTCACCTTCTTCCCAAGTCACAATCCCTGAGCGGCGTCCGCATCATCCTGAGCTGTCCAAGGAGCATTGCCATGCACAGAGACGCACTGGGTCTCCGCCTTCCTTCCCTCTCCAGTCTTCAGGTCCTCTCTGTCCTCTGGCCTCCACACATGATGTCCCCTTGGCCTAGACCACTGCCAGATGTCCCCATTGTCCTTGCTTCCCCGGGAGGCCCGGCCCCCCACGGTGCACCTTCACACCCCCATTGTCCTTGCTTCCCCTGGAGGCCCGGCCCCCCCACGCTGCACCTTCACACCCCCGGCCACACAGTTGTATTTCCAGTTAGCGTCCTATTCTGCATGCTCTGCAAGGACAAATCACAACGTATATCAGGTTCTCATACCTGCTGTGGGTTTGTCAGCGTGAACTTCAGTGTGTGTGAATTTCAGAGGAGGGCCAGACTCTGGCGGATTCTAGGCCCCACACCCCAAGCCTCAGGACAGCTGAGTTGTGGGACTCACAGCTACCAAGACTCCTGGGGCACCTGCCTCGGACTCCACGTCCTTCGCCTGCACGTGTTAGCACCGTTCCTCCCAGGGTATCAGGAGCCTGTCCTGTGGTCTTAAAAATCACTTTGAATAAAGTAGGTAAGAGCCTGGGGAAACCTTCGCATGTGTCTTCAGGCTTCTCTCGCCCCTAGCCCTTCATCTTGGCACAAGTGCCTAGGTTTTAGACCCCTGCCTGCTATAATCACACAGGGAGTAACCCCCTTGATCATGATCGTAAGCATTGCAGACTCCCGTTTTGTGGCCCACAAGGAAAGTGCCATCATCGGCCCTGGGCTATCCTGTCCACTGAGGCTCCCTCAGCCCCAGTATGAGGTAGCACAGGATGACACTGTGCATCCATGGTGTCACTTGAGCCTTATTTCATGTCTCTCTGTGACCAAAGAATGTCCCAGCAACCTACCAACTCATAGCCCATACAGTTGATGGAAATCGTGGTAGAATTTGTGCTAATATTCTCAGCTTCCCATGAATTTCAATAATGTTTTCTGTAGTACTTCAAACAAAGGGGAAAAATCCTAAAGGTGCAGTAAGTGCTAACTCTTTTTAAATAGGTTTTCCCATCGCCTACATCTTTACAGTGATTATTACGTTCCTGACTTTTTTTTTTTTTTTTTTTGAGACAGAGTCTTGCTCTGTCGCCCAGGCTGGAGTGCAGTGGCGTGATCTCAGCTCGCTGCAACCTCTGCCTCCTGGGTTCAAGTGATTCTCCTGCCTCAGCCTCCCTAGTAGCTGGGATTACAGGATGTGCTACCACGCCCGGCTAATTTTTGTATATTTTTAGTAGAGACGGGGTTTCACCATGTTGGCCAGGGTAGTCTCGAACTCCTGACTTCAAATGATCCACCTGCCTCAGCCTCCCAAGGTGTTGGGATTACAGGCATGAGCCCTTTCACCCAGCCTAGTTGCTTTTAAATAGTATCGAATTTGCACAGTAATGCTGATTGCATCTTGAGTTTGAATAGTGTGTTTCTTCCTTGGAAGTCATAGAAAAGCATAACCATTCTCACCTTCTTTCGTATTTTAAAAATCATGGATTTGAAACATTGAAAGGAAAATGTAGGGGACCATGGAGATTATTCTTTAAAGAACTACTGCTTGGGTTAGCGAGGCCTGGATGCCTGCCTCATAGCCCGAGTGCTCCACGGTGTCCCCAGCTCCTGTTCCTACAGCTCTTCTTTATAGTGGGCTTTATGTAAAGTCACTCTGAGTGTCCATCACGCAAGAAATGTCTGTGACTTTCTTAAGCACTCATACTCTGAATTTGGTTAGGTGGGAGCTTTGGAGGGGCAATGCTTTTAGTTAATCTTTGAAAATAAATAATGAGTTTGCCTTCACCTAAGAAATAAATACCAAGAAGTGAGCAAAAAGCAACATGGTGTTTTTACAAAATAACATCTAACTAGACCAAAATCATGGCTATGATAGAGAAACTGGCTCTAGAAGCTAGAGGACAGTTGACAGAATTTAATTCCACAAATATGGTTTTCATCTGCGTTCATTTCATCAGCTCTGGAGGGAACTGGTGGCCGAGGTGACTTTCCTGAAGCAAGAGGCCCCAGGAGCAGGAAGGACTAGGCATACTCAGTGCACAGCAGGGAAACCAGGGAGGGACCAGGGACCCCGGGGGCCATGAAGGTGGTGATGGGGAACCCTAGGGGCATGGGGAATGGGGCAGCAGGAGGGGCTGGGAGAGACAGAACAGCCTGGGGAGGCTCCTGTGATCCCCAAGCCCACCCTGCCCTTGCTCCCCAAGCAGGCCTAGGGAATGCCATGCCCTCCGCCAGAAAGAGAGCTCCTAGGCCAAGTCCTCATGGGGAACCTCTGTGGGGTGCAGCATTGTGCACTTTGGCAAGCTGGAGGCTCTGAGAGAGACTCCTGATCTCATGAGCCCACAGCTCATGTTCCACAGAAATGCTTTGGGAAACGCTAGTCTGAACTGGCCGGAGGTGTCTCCCCAGTGACTCTGGCAGCTGCCCGCAAGGATCTCACACACAGCACCACGGCATAGCAGCCATTCCTGGGTGTGGGTCTCCTTTATGCCCTTGCTAGTGACTCAGATGGAGAGCCTGTGAGCGCTCTTGTTAAAGTTAGATTGAACCTTAATTGAGCACCAAGAAGGTGCATGACATTCCGAGAGAGAGCTCTGGGCAGGAGGAGCACAGGCAGGTCCCTCAGGGAGCCGTGTCCAGACTTGCAGAAATGGCAGGCTCTGCGGGTTTATCAGAGAGGGTCTTCAGAACTTCTGCTTCCAGCCATGATTGGAATAACAGGAAACAGATTTATCTTCCAAGCCTAATCAAGTGGAAAACATGAGAAAACACATGAAACAAATGTTTTCAGACATTGGATAGGAAGCAGTGGGGACGGTGGTGCCTCTGAGAAGAGAAACAACTCTCCCACATCTAGAACCAACATCCAGACGGCCTCGAAACCTCTGTGTTTCAATAGTCCTTGTACCTGAGATGAAGTTTCTCAGCGTAAACTTCAGTGTGTGCACATCTCAGAGGAGGGCCAGGCTCTGGTGGGTTCTAGGGCCCCCCAACCTGTGCCCAGGTTGGCACAGACTTCCAAAGCACAAACATCATGACGCACTGAGAATAAACTGAGATGATGGACTTCATAAAAATTAAGTTTTTGCTCTTCTAAAGACAGTGCTAATCAAGTAAAAGGCAGACAAGAAGGAAATACTTTCAATACATATCTTCAACTCGATGAAACAACTCAGTTTTTTTTTAAGATGAAATATTTGAACATCCATCACAAAAGAAGACATAAGAATGGCAGTAAGCACAAGAAAATGTATGTAACATCGTTAGTTACCAGGAAAGATAAATTTAAGCCACAGAGAGAGTTAAGGTTCTGCCACTGCGGAGGCCAAGCCGAAAGGCCGAGCGGCGTGTTGGCAGGCGGGCAGCAGGGCGGCACTGCTGGCGAGAGTGCAGATGGTCCAGCCACTCCAGAAAGCAGACTGGCAGTTTTTATGAAATTAAACATTCACTGTCCATGCCCCAGCAACCTCCCTCCTCAGTGTTCACCCAGGAAAAAGGAAAACACTCATTCTTCCACTCAGACTGGCACCAGGACTCTCACCACTCAGCTGTGATCTCCACAGACTGGGAAAACACCAATGGCCATCCGCCGGGGGGTGGAAGAGCTGCGCTGTGTCCATCGCCCTGCAGCACAGAGAAAGCAGAGGACACACTCGGCAAGGTGGGCGAGCCCCAACACCGCTGGCCTGGAAAGACCCACCCGCAGAGAGCAGAGACCACCCGGAGAGAATAGCCAGGTGTCGGAGAGCTTGCGGGAAACAGCCATTTTTGTGGGACTCGCGGCAGCGAGGGAAGCAGGGGTTTCCCACCTGGCGCATCACAGGCCTCCTCCTGGCGGGTGACGGAGATGCTCTGCGTCATGATCACACCGTGGTTCCATGACGCTTGTCAAAACTCATCGCTCACATGCTGAAAGTTACACCTCCAGAGAGTAGGTTTGTGAAAAGGAGGCAGCAGTGCGGTTTTTGTTGTTAAGGGCTGAAGAGATAGGGAGATTTCTGGCATAAGTAAAGCAAGAGTTCTCATAAATGCACATACGGAAATCGTGACTGCACGTGGTCCTTCCTGCTGGTGTGAGCGAGTCACAAGCCGCACGGCTGAGTGTCCACATGCCTGTGTGCACGCAGAACAGGACGCCCGCCCTCGCCAGGCATCGCCAGGGGATGACCTGCCATCTTAACTCCTGGTTGGGCTCTCCTTGAATTATTTGTCCCTGTTCCTAAATCCTAAGCAGAGTGGGAGTTGTTCAAAGAAAGTTAACAAAAGTGATTAAAGATTTCGAGGGAAGTACAGCAGTGTTGTACAAGTTCAACCCAATAAATTAAAGTTGAATTTCTGGATAAAGTTCTCTGAGCATGTAGATGTTTAGTGCCCAGCAGTGACCCGTCAAGAAAACAATGTGAGCTAGACTAAAAGTACCTTAGAAGAAAACGTTTCATATAGAACCCACAACAGTTTTAAAAATAGAACAGTCGGTGACCATGGGATCTCAGTCATATTAAAACAGAATATAGCCTTTAGGTATCCGCATGTTTCCAGGCTACAAGATAACGTGGTGTCATGGGTGTTTCTGGTTCTCTGCCACGAGGTCACTTTCCCAACCTGAGATAACTATGAGAATGCTTTCTCATAGGTGACAATGTCATTTAACAACAACGACAAAAAAAACCCCAGCCAAGTGCAGTGGCTCATGCCTGTAATCCCAGCACTTTGGGAGGCCAAGTTGGGAAGATTTCTTGAGGCTAGGAGTGTGAGACCAGCTGGGAAACATGGTGACACTCCATCTCTACAAAAGAACATTAGCTGGGCATGGTGGTGCATACCTGCAGTCCAGCTACTCAGGAGGCTGAGGTGAGAGGATCAGCTGAGCCCAGGAGGTCAAGGCTGCAGTGAGTGATGATTGTACCGTTGCACTCCAGCCTGGGCCACGGAGTGAGACCCTGTCTCAAAAAAAAAAATCCCAGCTCCACTTCCGGCCCAACTCCACTTCCAGGACAGTGGGAGGTGGAGTAGATGGGTTCTTCCCTGCTCCTTCTGCTAAGTTGAGCTTGAAACTGTGGGCATCACACACAGAAGGCTCTGAGTGGGGAGCGAGGTGAACAGAGGGGCAAGGGCGAGGCGGCAGGAGCTCCCCACATTTTCCAACAGCTGGAGCTGAAGGAGCCGGCAGCCTGGCAACGCCCATGGGTGCAGAAATTTAAAATTTGAAAGTCCCAGCGAGGGCCCAGCCTCTCCAACCGCAGGTCCACAAAAGGGGCGCCAGGACGACAGATGACTTTCAGATGATCGTCACTCTACTCCACCCAGACGCCAGGGAAGGGCTGTGCCCGCCTGCCCCTCCCCAAAAAGGCAAGTGGAGAGCTGAAAGTGCCACTTCACGAGATGTAGCGAGGCACCCAGCATCTCCAGGGTGATGGAATGGTAGGCAGGACTCCATCCCCAGTGTCGGGGATAATGAGCCCCTCAGTGTCAGTGGAGGCCGCACAGGGAGCCTGAACCCCTGCCCCTGCACAGCAGCAAGAACAGTGCTCTCCTCTCCCCACCGCAGCAGGGTCAGCACCCTTCAGAAAATTCAGAGTCTCATACGCAGTACCCGGAATGTCAAGGCTTCCGTCAGTCCCTTGCCATACCGAGAACCAGGAAGATTTCCAGGTGAATGGAAGACAGGCAACAGAAGCCAGCCCTGAGATGGCAGAGATGCTAGAATTCTCTGACAAAGACTGGGAAACAGCCATTACCAACATACTTGGAGCAAATGGCAAAATAGAACAGCCCAGCAGACAAGATACAGAGCAGAACCAAATGGAAATCTTAGAGATGAGAAATAACCCAGACAAAAAAATGCCACGACTGGGCTTAGCAGCAAAATAGAAGGAACAGAGGAAGGACACGGTGAACTGGAATATAGAAAAACAGAAAGTCCTCAATATGAACAACAGAGAGAAAATTGACTGAAAAAAAAAATGGATCAGAGCCTCAGGGACAGCAAAATGGTAACTGTACCGTTTGTGCCGTGGGAGCCCTGGCCTCTGACCGTTGGTGCCATGGGAGTTCCAGGGGAGAAGGGACACGGCAGGGCTAGGAAAGTACTTGAAGGAATAAAGACTGAAAACCTCCCAGATTTGGCAAAATACATAAATGTACAGATTCAAGAAAGTAAGCAAACCCTAACAGGATAAAGTCAAAGATAATCGTGATCAAACTGATGAAAACCAAAGACAAAGAAACCCATTGAAAGCAGCCAGTGGGGCGACAGGGTATGTTGGGGATAATTGGAAACCGTGCAGGCAGAGGGACTCAGGTGCTGGAGAAAGGCCTCATGGGCACGGGATGCTGCAGCCAGTGAGGGCCACTTCCGGAAGGGAAAGCAGGTGTTGGCAAGACTTGTGTCCAGCAGTCCCTAAAGAATCTCCAAGCTCAGCCGTGAAGGAGCAGCCCCGTTAAGAAAAGGACAGAAGGCGCAGAGGCAGCCACCCTGTGTGTGACGGGATGCACAGACCGCAAGCAAGCCCGTGGAACGATGCCCGCATCGTCAGCCACAGAGACCAGGTTAGACCACAGGGCGCTCCGCCTCACACCTGCCAGAATTGTGGGGAAGAGTCACGGAAACTGGGTAGCTCTTATATTGCTGTGGGAGCATAAATCCTACTATCTGGAAGATGTTTTAACAATTTCTTTGAAAAACTGTACCACCACCATGTGACCTAGCACCCACGCTCCCGGGCGTTTATACCATCTCACTCGGCACTCCTGTCCAGACCTAGCACCCACGTTCCCGGGCATTTATACCATCTCA
>NW_012101587.1:821808-826288 GCF_000951045.1 Mandrillus leucophaeus | reverse complement strand
TTTATACCATCTCACTCGGCACTCCTGTCCAGACCTAGCACTCACGCTCCTGAGGTTTATACCATCTCACTCAGCACTCCTGTCCAAAATAAATGGAAACTTCGCCAAAAAATCTGTGCAGTGAATATTTACAGCAGTTTTATTTGTGATAATCAAAAACTAGGACTAACCCAGATGTACTTCAGTGGTTAAGCAAACTGTAGTTCATTTGCCTGCCACTAAATAGTAGTCAGCAATAGAAAATTACCTACTGATACAGCAGCAACCTAGATGAATCTCCAGAGAATTGCGCTGTGTAAAAGACACCAATCCCCAAAGTTAGCCTGCTGGACATTCTTGAAATGACCAGATTAGAGATGGGGAACAGATTCTTGGTGACCAGGGAATAGGGAGGAGGCGGCAGAGGGAAGTGGTTGCAACTACATAGCAGCCTCAGGAGGGACCCTGTGCAAGGGGTGCCCTGGATCTGGAGGTGTCCGCGTGAGGGACCCTGTGCGAGGGGTGCCCTGGGTCTGGAGGTGTCCGCGAGGGGTGCCCTGGGTCTGGAGGTATCCGTGTGAGGGACCCTGTGCGAGGGGTGCCCTGGGTCTGGAGGTGTCTGTGTGAGGGACCCTGTGCGAGGGGCCCTGGGTCTGGAGGTGTCCTTATGGATCCTGGTGGTGAGGTTCACACTACACTTATCTAAGATGTTACCAATGGGAGAACTGGGTAAAGATCGCAGAAAATCTCTGTGCTATTCCTGACAACTGCATATGAGTCTACAATGATCTCAACATAGAAAGGTAAACATTTTTAAAAATCATTCTTCTCCCTGTAAGCATTTGTGACTTATAAAACATGCTACTGTGCTCTGAGATAAATACTCAGTCTCCGCAATCATCTTACTTGGTTGCCAAATTACTTTGTTGGTTTTTGTGGAGTATGTTTTGGTGTTTTTGAAACTGTGACCTCTAATCCAGAGGTCTCTTTGTAGCCGTGTGGTAGAAGTTTCTCAGGCCCGTTGCACTCCGCTTTTGGTCTTGCAGGTATGCCACCATATACACCATGTTCCCAGTGTTCTCCTTAGTGCTGGACCAGGACGTGAAGCCAGAGATGGCGATGCTCTACCCAGAGCTGTACAAGGACCTCACCAAGGTATGGGCCTCAGGCAAGCTGTCTGCCTCAAGACTGGCACTCACGCCTGGCATTTTACACAAGTGAGAAACAGGCCAGTCAGGAGGCATTTCCAAGCATTTTGTGAAAAACGATTCTCTGTCCTTCAAGACGTTTTTTATGTCTCCTAATTATTTTTGGCATTTTCTCTTTGAGTTAAACTTCAAAAGGGGAAAAACATCTCAGGGAAAAAAATTTCTGAAATGTTTGCAGCAAAGCTCTAATATCGTACGTAAAATTAGAATTGTAAAAGATGCTCTCACCATTTGTGGAACTTTCATGAAGTGAGCTCACCAAATGTCAGAGAAGAGCTCGCTTCGTAATTTCTGTAGAAAGGCTCCCGGACAGTGTCGCTGCACCTGCTGCAGAAGTAGCATTCCAAAGCTGAGGAACCCATGGGCTTCACGTTTCCTGTGTATTTCTAAGTCTGTCGATAGTTGTGGATCTCACAATTATATCTGAAAAGTGACTGACAGCATGCGTCTGTCCCTGGGGTCCATAGACTATTTTTGCAGTGATGCCACCAAGAAAAAAATCCACCCCAGGAAACTTCAGTTACCTGAAACTCTGCAAAAGATGCATTTATTTGGCTTAAAACTGTGCTCTGTTAGGATTAAAGGAGGTTTGAATTTATCATATTCTTACAACAGCATATTTTATAGCATAGAACGTGTAAGGATGCGGGGTAGAAGAGAGGCTCAGCTCTGCAGACACAAATCATGGTAACTCTGGTATTTTCCACGAAGCTAGCTTTTTTGAGCCAACATTGAGAACAAAATCCACTAACCTGCAATTAAATTTAGATTTACAATTGATAAATGACAGGTGTCTGAAATTATCAACTCAGATTTTTAAAGCAGTAGCTGTATGGTAAAGAAAGAATTAGATTAGGCATTAAAGAAAGTTAATGACTACCTAACAAACAGATTCTAGTCCAACTAACCACTAATTAACCAACTACCTTCTTACCTAGCTAACCACAAACTGAGAAACTAGACTCCCGTCTATCTAACTAGTAACTAACAAATGATACTCTATCTAATAACAACTAACCACTAACAAACTAGACTCTTATCCAGCTAACCACTGACTGATGAACTAGACTCTAGTCCAGCTATAACCACTCATTAGCCAGAGAGGTGCTGGGGAAGTCATGTTAACTTTTTGATTTCTTGATGTTATTGTAAGGGGCTAATGAAATAAAGACTTTAAAGTTTCTTGAAAAAAAATAATTCTCATTACTGTTTTAATCAAGACAAATAAAGCTAGTTCACCAGTATCACATGAAATATAAATATCAAGCATTATTATCATGATGGTGATATCATCATGGCGACTGGGAAACCTCATCCCAGGTCACATCTACAACTCGAAGGAAGACTGGTTAAGTGTCTTAAACTGATGAAACCATTGTGATGAAGTCCAGCAGAGTAGGGAGCAAAGATCCAAAAACTTCGGGAAGCTAGTATGAATAATGATCATTTTAGTAGCATACGCATTTCCTCATTCCCAGAGACTCCAAACATGTTTACCTAAATGCTGCCTTACAAACGTACGGAAACAAGCCTTTCATGTAAGAACGTTAAACTTTGATGCTCTACCCTCAAACCTAGGAAACCAGCACCCAAGCAGGGTGAAGGTCACTAGGGGTCTCGTAGCCCCAGCCGGTGCTCCTAGATCACTGTGCTGGGAGAAGCTTGTCATAGGACTGTCATGCCACAGCCATCTTGACCGCCTGTTGGAGTGAGGCACTAACACGTTTTTACTGTTTTCAAGGATTGAGATTGTACCCACCGGTCTCTTTCTTTGTGGATATCTAAATCACTCTAGAAACAAGATGCTCATAAGGCCACAGGTGTCTGACGGAGCAGCTAATTATCCCTAACTGTGGCCATGGAATCAGTACGTTCTGTGTTACTCACTGGTGCCATTGAACCCTGTTCACTTCTGATTGAGTTGGATCTCATTAAGGGCATTAAATTTCCATTTTTGTTAAGGTGATCAACAATTTAGACTGTTTTAGTATCCTAAAGTCAGATCACCATCCCTACATTTTTTTTTTTTTTTTTGGTCAAGAATTCAGCCACTCATTTTCTCTAAGCTTCTTTTCTTCAACATCTTATCTGCATTGTAACTTTTTTTTTTTTTTTCCTTTGGAGACGGAGTCTCGCTCTGTTGCCCAGTAACTTTTTTTTTAATCGACTACACTTCAAATCCTTTAAAAGAAAATAGCACTAAAGTACTGAGCCACTAAAGCTAATTTAGTTGTTTTTTCTTATTGAAGCTAAAGAATTATTTTGAAGCTCTCTGTTACTTCTGAACAGTTCACCAAGGTGGCACAGACTGCAGCACTCTGCGTTGTTGTCTGATGACCGGGGCAACTGGAGACTGGACGTGCCGACGTAGTCTATCCAAGCTGGTCAGTGTCAGTGGACACCGAGTCCCCAGTCCGTTGGCTCAAGCTCCTGTGATGTAAGACAACATAGCCCTGCTCTCAACAAGCCTGTGTTCTAGTCAGGCTAAGAAAGCAGTTAATCCGTGGCATAGAGCAACAGCGTAAAGGGCTGCAGGCTGAAATGTGAGTGGCTGACCAGCGAGTGCCAGTCCTGTCAGTTCTGAGTCACATATCTCAGGTCATGGTAAATTTATAAAATACCTTCAGAGGCAAGGCGTGCATTCCCTGCACACAGGAAAAGACTCAACTGGAAAGAAAATCTCCTCTTTTTCTTGTGTATTTGATAACCAGTCTTTTTAATCTAAAAGTACAAATAAGGCACGCATTATAAATCTCATTTACTGTCCTAATGAGTTAGCCAACCTCGAGTATAAACATTTGTCCCCTGCTGTGTCTCGATGGCCTGAGCCACACATGGACACAGTATCTATTCAGTAAGTATTTGATAAATGAATGAGGCAGTGAATGAATCAGTTAAACCAAGAGTCAGGATTTCCTTTGCTTTCCTAAAACTATGTAGCTTTTATTCTCTACAGAAAATGGTATATTTGCAACAGTATTTTGTTGTTCTTTTGAAGCTCAAATTTTGCTTTGAATTATTAAACTTTACTCAAGATGAGTTCAGGGACTTAATTTTCTGGATGCCAATAAGACAGGAAGCTGACCTACTCATCTCTCTCCTAACTCTGCACATGTCTTCATTCATTCTGAATGGTGCGTGACCACTTAGAGAAGCTGCTTAACTCCAAGATCCAGGCATCAGGACTAGTAAGGTGACCCTGGTTAACTGAGCCAGCCCACGTGGTCCCAAAATATCTCAGATTGTGGCTGTGAATTTTGTTACCAATTCATAATCTTACATTACCAGCTAAC
>NW_012101587.1:818179-821758 GCF_000951045.1 Mandrillus leucophaeus | reverse complement strand
TCAAGAATTCAGCCACTCATTTTCTCTAAGCTTCTTTTCTTCAACATCTTATCTGCATTGTAACTTTTTTTTTTTTTTTCCTTTGGAGACGGAGTCTCGCTCTGTTGCCCAGTAACTTTTTTTTTAATCGACTACACTTCAAATCCTTTAAAAGAAAATAGCACTAAAGTACTGAGCCACTAAAGCTAATTTAGTTGTTTTTTCTTATTGAAGCTAAAGAATTATTTTGAAGCTCTCTGTTACTTCTGAACAGTTCACCAAGGTGGCACAGACTGCAGCACTCTGCGTTGTTGTCTGATGACCGGGGCAACTGGAGACTGGACGTGCCGACGTAGTCTATCCAAGCTGGTCAGTGTCAGTGGACACCGAGTCCCCAGTCCGTTGGCTCAAGCTCCTGTGATGTAAGACAACATAGCCCTGCTCTCAACAAGCCTGTGTTCTAGTCAGGCTAAGAAAGCAGTTAATCCGTGGCATAGAGCAACAGCGTAAAGGGCTGCAGGCTGAAATGTGAGTGGCTGACCAGCGAGTGCCAGTCCTGTCAGTTCTGAGTCACATATCTCAGGTCATGGTAAATTTATAAAATACCTTCAGAGGCAAGGCGTGCATTCCCTGCACACAGGAAAAGACTCAACTGGAAAGAAAATCTCCTCTTTTTCTTGTGTATTTGATAACCAGTCTTTTTAATCTAAAAGTACAAATAAGGCACGCATTATAAATCTCATTTACTGTCCTAATGAGTTAGCCAACCTCGAGTATAAACATTTGTCCCCTGCTGTGTCTCGATGGCCTGAGCCACACATGGACACAGTATCTATTCAGTAAGTATTTGATAAATGAATGAGGCAGTGAATGAATCAGTTAAACCAAGAGTCAGGATTTCCTTTGCTTTCCTAAAACTATGTAGCTTTTATTCTCTACAGAAAATGGTATATTTGCAACAGTATTTTGTTGTTCTTTTGAAGCTCAAATTTTGCTTTGAATTATTAAACTTTACTCAAGATGAGTTCAGGGACTTAATTTTCTGGATGCCAATAAGACAGGAAGCTGACCTACTCATCTCTCTCCTAACTCTGCACATGTCTTCATTCATTCTGAATGGTGCGTGACCACTTAGAGAAGCTGCTTAACTCCAAGATCCAGGCATCAGGACTAGTAAGGTGACCCTGGTTAACTGAGCCAGCCCACGTGGTCCCAAAATATCTCAGATTGTGGCTGTGAATTTTGTTACCAATTCATAATCTTACATTACCAGCTAACGCCAAAGACATTTGATTTGTAGTTGTGCTAATTGTAAAGATATCAAGTAGGTAATATCATACAGTTCTTCATAAAATCTTTGAAACCATTAGGTATTGAACCATTCAGACCCCTTCACTATTTTTTATTTTCTGTAGAATACTCTCAAATGGTTTTATCTTTTGAAATGTATATTCATATAGTTATATACTTTTCAAAATAATAGTGAATAAGGCAATAAAAGGAAATTTAAAACATTGAGATTAGAAAGGAGGAAATAAAAATATCTGTGTTTGTAGATACTATAATTTTCTATGTAGAATCCACACACATACAGCCTCCTATACTAGTAAACTTCATAAAGTTTCAGGATACAAGGAATAATTTTTCAAAATCATTTCTGATTCTGTATATTAGCAATGAATAATTGGGGTGTGAAAAAATGTGTAAATATAATAATACATTTAAGCATTTATAATAATACAAGAACGTGAAACACTGAAGTGTGCCTCTAACAAAATACACGCAAGATCTGTGTGCTGGAAACCAACAACACTGAGGAAAGAAACTGTAAAAGGCATAAACAGATGTTCCTGGATTGAGAGGTGTAAACAGATGTTCCTGGATTGAGAGGTGTAAACAGACGATCCCGGATTGAGAGACGTGAACAGACGATCCCGGATAGAGAGGCGTGAACAGACGATCCCGGATTGAGAGACGTGAACAGACGTTCCCGGAGTGAGAGGCGTGAACAGATGATCCTGGAGTGAGGGCTTCAGTGTTGTTGCACATTGACAAGCTCACTCTAGAATTTATATGGAAAGGCAAGGGAACTCGAATTGCCAAAATAATTTAGAAAAAGAACAGAGTTGGAAAACACACTACCTGATTCCAAGACTTACTGTAAAACAGTAATCAATTAGACAATGTGTTATTGGCAAAAGGACAAACAAAAGATCAATGGAACAGAGAAGAGAGCCCAGAAATACACTCGCATCTGTCAGATGATCTTTGGCAAACGTGAGAGGAAATCAGATGGAGAAGAGTTGTGTCTGCAGCTGCTGGGACAACTGGCCGCCCATGAGCAACAGACCTGCAGCCTCCACCTCACACCTCATGTGAAAATGCACCCAAAGTGGACCCTTGACCTACATGTAAAGCTATAAACCTTTCAGAAGAAAATACACACCAAATATGCATGACCTTCGATTAGGCAAAGAGTTTTCAGACATGAGATCAAAATCATGATCCTTAAAGGGAAAAAAATAATAAATTAGACTTTCCCATAATTTAAAAGTTTTTGCCGGGTGCAGTGACTTATCGTGCCTGTAATACCATCACTTTGGGAGGCTAAGGCGAGAGGAAAACTTGAGCCCAGAAGTTCAATACCAGTCTGGGCAATATAGTAAGACCGTGTCTCTACAAAAAATAGAAAAAGTTAGCTGAGCATGGTGGTTGCTGTGTGCCTGTAGTCCCAGCTACTCGGGCTAAGGTGGGAGGATTGCTTGAGCCAAGGAGGTGGAGGCTGCAGTGATCTGTGATTGAGCCACTGCACTCCAGCCTGGGTGACAGAGTGAGACCCTGTCTCCAAAAAAAAAAAAAAAGACAAAGTTTTTCTCTGTGAATGATACTGTTAAGGAAATGAAAAAACAAGCCACAGCCTGGAAGAAAATATTTGCACGTCACACTTTTGATAAAGGAGTTGTTTCTATAGTATATAAGAAATCCCCAAAATTCAACGAGAAAACAACCCAATTTTTAAAGCAGATAGGAGATATTACTGGACACCACCTCAGAGATGATCCTCAGATGGCAAAGGAAGCCTGTGAAGATGCTCGGTGTCATTTTCATCAGGGAACTGCAAGTTGAAGCCACAGTGAGTTGCTGCGTACCCCCCAGTGCTAGAGCAGCCGAAACACCGGCCACATGAAAGGCTGGGAGGACCCAGAGCAACAGAGACTCCCCTTCACTGTGGGGGTGAAGGAAGGATGGCACAGCCTCTTTGGAAGACAGTTTGGGCATTTCTGACAAAGGTAAACATATATTTACCCCATGACCCAGTAGTCCATTCCTAGGTATTTCTCCAAGAGAAATGAAAACAGATTCATACTAAATCCTATATATGAATGTTCACAGCAGCACTGTCATCGTTGCCAAAAACTGGAAACAGCCCTATGCCCTTCAGCCAGTGGATGGAGGACATCTCTGTGGATGGGGACAGCCCGTGCGTGGATGGAGGACATCTCTGTGGACAGAGACAACCCGTGTGTGGATGGAGGACATCACTGTGGACGGGGACAGCCCGTGCGTGGATGGAGGACATCTCCGTGGACAGGGACAGCC
>NW_012101587.1:815038-816403 GCF_000951045.1 Mandrillus leucophaeus | reverse complement strand
AAAAAAAAAAAAAAAAGAACTGCAAACCATGGGCTACGTTTGGCATTTGCTTCTCACAGGAACCAATAAGCCCATGCCTGGTAGCTAATGAGAAGCAGATTTCTCCCTGTTAGTGACAAAGTTAGAAATACAGGGCTGGATTGAAGCCTAGATCAGTTTGGGCTTGTGGTTTCTGTGAGATAAATAAATAGATGAAGAAATAAACATGGACATGTGTGAGCATGGCTTAGTAAACACACACACAGTCCTAGGCCGTACGTCGAGCAGCTGGAATCGAACCCCGGCGGCAATGAGCATGCTGAGAGTGCAGATCGTGCGGACGAGGCCCTGTGCTGTCCCCCACCGTGCAGAGCCCTAGAGAAGGGGTTAATTCCAGGGCTGAGGCAAGGAAAATACAAGATGAGCCTGGAACGTCTTGTGGAACAAAAAAGTAAGGAACTGCTGAACAAGAATCAGTGCGGCTGGTCCGACGGCGTCAGAGACTGAGCCTCCCAGAGCCCAGCACCTAACGCCCTGCACAGCAGCCCAGACAGCAGCATGACTAGATGGTACCCAGGGAGCACACAGATACCTCCACCTCCACCATGTATATGCAGAGAAAGCGCCTCCTCAACCGGAGGATTCCAGTTATAAATGTGAAGGAACCAGGGCAGTCGGAGGCCCCGCGGAGGCACCAGGGCAGCAGCCACTGTCACGAGGTCTTCCAAGGGATACAGAACCCTGGGGTCACAGTTCCCATCACCAGGGATGAGAGAGGCCACACCTCCTGCTGTGGAGCCCTGTGGGGAACACGCGTCCCCTCAACAAATCCTCCCCAGTAGTGTCATCGCTAGAAGACATCGGACAAATCCAAAACAAGGGCATTCCACAAAGACATGTCCAGAGCTTTGAGGAGCAGCCAGGTCATTAAAGACGGGGAGACAGGGGCACTGGCCAGATCACAGAGCCCAGGAGACATGACGGCCAGGGCAGTGCAGGGGCCCTGGGCAGGAAAATTGCGTTCGAGAAAAACCGGGACCTCCACACTGTTTCTCTGCCAAGGTGTGTGTCTGTGTCTTCGTGGAGTGTTGCCCTGGGTGAGCTGGACGGCGCCGTGGCCCCGGGTGAGCTGGATGGTGCCGTGGTCCCGGGTGAGCTGGACGGCGCCGTGGGGCTGTCTGCACTGCTCCTGCAGCTTCCCTGCAAGTCTAAAGTGATCTCAAGGAAAAATGATTGGCCAGATGCGGTGGCTCACGCCTGTAATCCCAGCACTTTGGGAGGCCAAAACGGGCGGATCACGAGGTCAGGAGATCCAGACCATCCTGGCTAACACAGTGAAACCCCGTCTCTACTAAAAAATACAAAAAACTAGCTGGGCGAGGTGGC
>NW_012101587.1:809253-810238 GCF_000951045.1 Mandrillus leucophaeus | reverse complement strand
TGCGTGATGGAAGGACATCTCCGTGGACGGGGACAGCCCGTGCGTGGATGGAGGACATCTCTGTGGACGGGGACAGCCCGTGCGTGGATGAAGGACATCTCCGTGGACAGGGACAGCCCGTGCGTGATGGAAGGACATCCTAGTGGACATGGACAGTCTGTGTGTCATGCCACCAGGCAGTGGGATTGTGCTGAGCAGTGAGAGAGTTACTGCTGACTCACACGACATGTTGGATCATACATTTTGCATTTTGCTGCACAACAGAAGCCAGACTGGAAAGTTGGTATGGTTCTTTTTACTTGACACCTGGGAGGTGCAGAACTGTAGAGAAGAGACCCGTCAGTGGTCGCTAAAGGTTTGAGTGTAGAGGGTGACCAGAGAGGCAGCCCAAGGGGGTGTGGGTGCGGGAGCTGCTCTGTGTGGCGTGGTGGTGGGGGACACCTGACCATGCCCCTGTCAGAGCCCACTGGACGGCACCAGCATGGAGCCCACGGGAGGAGGAGTGCAGACAGCGGCCCATGAACCACAGAACCACGCTGTGGGCTGGGAAGAAAGGGGCTCTTTTCAGTGGCTTAGGAAAAGCTTTTGCCTCTGGTTCGCTGTAAGGCTGAAGACAAAAAGAACTGCACTTGTAATCCCAGCACTTTGGGAGGCCGAGACGGGCGGATCACGAGGTCAGGAGATCGAGACCATCCTGGCTAACCTGGTGAAACCCCATCTCTACTAAAAAATACAAAAAACTAGCTGGGCGAGGTGGCAGGCGCCTGTAGTCCCAGCTACTCAGGAGGCTGAGGCAGGAGAATGGCAGGAACCCGGGAGGCACAGCTTGCAGTGAGCTGAGATCCGGCCACTGCACTCCAGTCTGGGTGACAGAGCGAGACTCCGTCTCAAAAAAAAAAAAAAAAAGAACTGCAAACCATGGGCTACGTTTGGCATTTGCTTCTCACAGGAACCAATAAGCCCATGCCTGGTAGCTAATGAGAAG
>NW_012101587.1:804029-804693 GCF_000951045.1 Mandrillus leucophaeus | reverse complement strand
AAAAAAAAAAAAAAAAAAAAAAGAATCAGAGAAAGTATATTGTGGAGGTAGGCTGGGAGAATAAATTGTAATAGTGAGAACAGTGGTTACAGACTCAGGACAGGAGCCCTGGCGTTTTGGAGGGGCTGGTCTCATCCCACAATGCCGATCCACGCAGAGGGACCCCATCTCATGTCATGCACGCATCAGCGTGCTCCGTGCACCGCCGCCCTGAGCCTTCCAAACGAATAATTGTGCACATATGACTTTAAGGTGGGTTAATCTTTCCTTAAAATTTGCTTGATTTGACTGGGCACAGTGGCTCACGCTTGTAATCCCAGCACTTTAGGAGACCAAGGCAGACAGATCACCTGAGGTCAGGAGTTCGAGGCCATCCTGGCCAACATGACAAAACCCCGTCTCTACTAAAAGTACAACAATTAGCTGGGCGTGGTGGTGCACACCTGTAATCGCAGCCACTAGGGAGGCTGAGGCAGGAGAATCGCTTGAACCTGGGAGGCAGAGGTTGCAGTAAGCTGAGATTGCGCCACTGCACTCCAGCCTGGGCGACAGAATGAGACTCCATCTCAAAAAAAAAAAAAAAATTAGCTTGATTTTATTTTTTATGTTTTTTGGTACAATAGAAATATACTTTCTGAATCTGTAATATTTAATTGGTAAATAT
>NW_012101587.1:795006-799284 GCF_000951045.1 Mandrillus leucophaeus | reverse complement strand
AAGACATCGGACAAATCCAAAACAAGGGCATTCCACAAAGACATGTCCAGAGCTTTGAGGAGCAGCCAGGTCATTAAAGACGGGGAGACAGGGGCACTGGCCAGATCACAGAGCCCAGGAGACATGACGGCCAGGGCAGTGCAGGGGCCCTGGGCAGGAAAATTGCGTTCGAGAAAAACCGGGACCTCCACACTGTTTCTCTGCCAAGGTGTGTGTCTGTGTCTTCGTGGAGTGTTGCCCTGGGTGAGCTGGACGGCGCCGTGGCCCCGGGTGAGCTGGATGGTGCCGTGGTCCCGGGTGAGCTGGACGGCGCCGTGGGGCTGTCTGCACTGCTCCTGCAGCTTCCCTGCAAGTCTAAAGTGATCTCAAGGAAAAATGATTGGCCAGATGCGGTGGCTCACGCCTGTAATCCCAGCACTTTGGGAGGCCAAAACGGGCGGATCACGAGGTCAGGAGATCCAGACCATCCTGGCTAACACAGTGAAACCCCGTCTCTACTAAAAAATACAAAAAACTAGCTGGGCGAGGTGGTGGCGCCTGTAGTCCCAGGTACTCGGAAGGCTGAGGCAGGAGAATGGTGGGAACCTGGGAGGCAGAGCTTGCAGTGAGCTGAGATCGCGCCACTGCACTCCAGCCTGGGCGACAGAGCGAGACTCCATCTCAAACAACAAAACAAAACAAAACAGAGTCAGAGCCGTGAAAGTCTTCAATTTTCCTAGGAGAGATGAACGGAATTGGACACGGCATCATGTGCCTGTGGTCCCAGCTGCCTGGACTGGAGGATCACTTGAGCCTGGAAGGTGGAGGCTGCGGTGAACTGTGATCGCACCACTGCACTCCATCCCTCAGCAATACATCAGGACCCTGTCTCTACAAAATCAGAATTGTGTTTGCAAAGCTGCAGTCTTATCCTTCAAAGTATGGAGTTTATAACCAGCCCGTGTCTGCGCCTGGCCCTAGCCCAGTTGCGACCAGTCCGCGGCAGCAAGCCCGTTTAGGTGCACACTGTCTGCTTGGCGGCTCCCGTTTAACCTGTCCAGCAACTTTCTGTCCAGTAATATTTGAAGTTCATTTTGTATTCTCTGATTTGTATTTAATGAAATTGAGCTTATCCACGTAAGAATGAAGGAATGAGACCTTGAAGAAATCAGTCACCATAATTTCAGACCATTAATAGAAGAAAGAAAAGCGACCGTGGAGTGAGCCTGGCAAGCAGAGGAGCTGCTGGGACGTTGCTTACCCGCCCCTTTGCTGCAGGACCTTCGCACCCTCAGGAGCAGGGCAGGCCGGGCGCTGAGTGGCAGGAAACCCGCTCTTCCTCTCCAGCCTCCCTTCCTGCCAAGGCCAGAGACACATGCAGAGTCCCAGTTAATTGGGGCTTCTCTCCCCCGCGCCACCATGTGCACCGTCCTTCCCTCTCTGTTTGTAGGGTTTGTTCTTGATACACTTTGGCTGCATCTTTTTCTCCTCTTGTATCTGCCTATAGGATCTTTCTACTCCACACTCCCAAAATTCCCTCAAATAATTACAATTATGGGAACAGGCGAAATTTTTTATTGTTGTTGTTCTACTAAGAATCAGATTGGGAGGCCGAGGCAGGCAGATCACGAGGTCAGGAGATGGAGACCATCCTGGCTAACACGGTGAAACCCCATCTCTGCTAAAAATACAAAAAATAAGCTGGGCGTGGTGGCGGGCGCCTGTAGTCCCAGCTACTCAGGAGGCTGAGGCAGGAGAATGGCATGAACCCAGGAGGTGGGGCTTGCAGTGAGCTGAGACTGCGCCACTGCACTCCAGCCTGGGCGACAGAATGAGACTCCATCTCAAAAAAAAAAAAAAAATTAGCTTGATTTTATTTTTTATGTTTTTTGGTACAATAGAAATATACTTTCTGAATCTGTAATATTTAATTGGTAAATATAACAGTAGCATTCAGTGAATATTTACTATGCTGCTGGCATTGTGCATATTTTATTTCATGGCTCATTTTATTTCATGCACATGAGCCACATGCCACTATTACTTCTATTTCACAGAGGAGGGAACTGAGGCACAGAGATTAAGTCCTGAGCCCAAGGATGCCGCAGGAAGGCGTGTGCTAGGCAGGACTCCACTCCAGGTATTCCACACATACGGGGGCATCAGTCAGAGTAGCAGACGGCTTCCTCTTCCTAAACCAGATGAAGTGGTACCTGGCCCAGGAAGAGCAACTTTGTCCGTCACATGAAACCCTTAGTGAATGAATTGCTTCTTTGAGTAACGTGTCTGTACCATCAAATATAACAGGATTTTGTTCTCAGCTACAGTCTGGGAGCCATTAATAGGAGATGTACGCACGTTTTTCTCAAACTATCTATTTTATTGATGGTTTTTGTACCCGTTCTGTTGTGTTTGCTTTTATTAATCTATAATGTCGTCTGCTTCGATACGGAACAGCCCACGGGTGCGGGTCTGAGGTGTGGCTCCCTGCTGGCAGCTGCTAACAAGAGAGACCGCACAAACGCCGCTTTATCTTTCCATGTAGACGCCTATCGTTGTCCCACGTGAATAAAACTGAATACACTCCAGCAAATCAGGCCACAAAATAGCCTTTTCTTTCTTATGTCAAAATAAATTTCCTTTTACAGTTTTTGATTAAAATGAGCCAGATACTTAATTACAGATGAATTTCATGAGCAAAGACCAAACACCTACCATTACCCAGGGAGAGAAATGTCCTCGGGAAATATGTACCGCGAGAACTTATTTAGAGTATATAAACGGTTCAACTTAAAAGTTTCTTGCTTTTTAAAAATCAGTGGTGCTTGGCTGGGCGTGGTGGCTCACGCCTGTAATCCCAGCATTTTGGGAGGCCGAGGCGGGCGGATCACCAGGTCAGGAGATCGAGACCATCCTGGCTAACACTGTGAAACCCCGTCTCTACTAAAAATGCAAAAAATTAGCCGAGCCTGGCGGCACCTGTAGTCCCAGCTACTCGGGAGGCTGAGGCAGGAGAATGGCGTGAACCCAGGAGGCGGAGCTTGCAGTGAGCGGAGATCGCGCCACTGCACTCCAGCCTGGGCAACAGAGCCAAACTCCATCTCAAAGAACAAACAAACAAAAAACAGCAGTAGTGCTTTTTAATCACAGTGAGTTTGAATCTTCCTTTCATATTCACTTGTGGTAAGGGCTCAGGCTCCATCAGCATCTTCACACACGAACCCTGGCAACCTAGGAAAACACTTAATACGTCACCACACTTGTCTTTTATATTTAAACTACAACTAGAATGATAGTTAGTAAATCTGCCACTGGTGGGCTCCTGCAGGAATATAGCCACAGTTCCAGCGTGCGCGCCTCTGTTCTCTGATGGCTCATGCCTGTGTAAAGGTCTTCAGCAGACTCAGGCAGGTGCGGGTTCAGACGGGCCCTGAGCACAGCCTGTCACCGTCCTCCATCTTCCCTGCTGTCTTCTGTGTCCCCTGAGCTTCCGTGAGGGTTTGTCTTTCCTCTGTGGCTCTTTAAACCACTTCCTGTCCTTTGGAGACTCTCCCCTGTGGGTGGGGAAGCTCTAAATCAGGGTAGGACTTTGGGCTCTGATCGGCAGACTACACTTAGTGCCCCCAGCCTCCAGCGAGAACCTAAGGAAATCAGGAAACTTCTCAAGTTTCATTGTCTGTAAATGGAAACGACGTCTGCCCTGCGTAACTGAGAAAATAGATGCGAAGGTGTCAAGTAAACGAAGTCCTCGCATCAAGACAGGGCCTCGTGACACGTGTCACTGTTGACAGCTTCTTAGCACCAACAAGTCAGGGCGGTTGTTAATGACTCAGCCTCTCTTCTTGGACTGTGAATTAATCTTCAGGGGTGCGGCGGGACAAGCAACCCTGTGGGCCAGAGCTCCCGTCCGGCCCCCTCATCACCTGCCTTCAGCTTCGCAGAGTGAAGAGCCTGGCACAAGGACCCATTCCATCCACGTGGGGTTATGGATGTGACACGTTCTCCAACAAGGGTTTGAGGGATAATTTTTTACTTCAGTTGGGATGTGCCATCCTTACTGAAGAGCTGTTAACCTTTTGTATCTTTTGATCTGAAAAAACTAAACAGTAAATACAGAAGTATTTGTTCACAATAAGGGTAAATGTTTTTATTGCCAAGAGCCTTTCCCCCCTGGTTCATTGAAATGTTTGCTTGTATACATCACTCCTGGCTTATTAGAACTATGGCTTAAACATCGAACAAGACGGCAGGTCAAACAGAAGAGAACTTGAACCTCTAACCTCAGGCACCAGTGGACAC
>NW_012101587.1:791478-792982 GCF_000951045.1 Mandrillus leucophaeus | reverse complement strand
GGGCCTGCGGGAAGCGAACACGGAGCCGGACTCGGGCCTGCGGGAAGCGAACACGGAGCCGCCTGTGTACCTGTCCCCATCTCAGTGCCTGAGTGTTCGTGCAGTGGTGAACCTCTATGGAGGAAAATGTGAAATATTCCTGTTCTTACATAAAAGAACTCTCAGAAAATACCCGTGGCTTCTAAGAAATGGTTATTTTCTAATTATAATGTCCTAGTTATTTTTCTTTTGAAAATCGTCTTTTAGAATATTTTCCTGTATGATCATGAATTAACATACTCAGGGACACATGAACACGCTAAGTGCCACAGTGAGCTCACAAAATGACCAAGGCACGCGTCACAGGCATGGGCAGGACTCACCACCGCTTTGAGCCTCAGCTTTTGCATCTGCAAACTGGAGATGGTATCACTTCCCGTTAGGACCGGGTGTGAAGATCAGTAGTAACGTGCTTATGTACATGTGAACGAATGTGCGGAGCTCCTTTCGCACCTGCAGAACATGGCCAGCCCTCCAGCACGTGCACCTTCTGTGGTGAGCTCCTCAGACCTGGGTAGGTCTCTGTCTCCTCGGGAATGCCAAGGTGTGTGCTTCTCAGACACAGGAAACTTAACTGTTGGGTTTCGGTGATGTTTAAACAGTTGTATGGTAACAGGCAGGGAAATGAGAGGTTAAAACCACATTGAAAACGCATCTTGCACCTGCCATTTTATTGCTTTTAATGTGTTTCTTATTCGTTTGCTAACCCCTTGAAATACCCAGTATCTCCTTTAATCTGTCCTTTATTTTCTTTATTCCTGTTTTGGAACAGGTATAGGCAGAGTGTCTTTTGGAGCTTTCTTAGGTAGGTAAAGTTATCATTTCTTTCAAAAGTGTAGAAATTTAGCCAAACAATATTGATAAAGATACTTAACTAATCCGAAAAATAAACCGTCCTCTAATTCAGTGTTCCTCAGAAACTCTCTGATGTCACGTAAGCTGGTGGCCATGTGCTTACTTGGCTCGTCGTGGGCTGAGTGCTGCTGGCTTGCCTGTTGGGGACTTGGTGGCCCTGAGTGAAGGGAAGGGGCCAGGCACCCTGCCATCTGCTAAGGATTGCACGAGTCCCTAAAACATGTTTGCCTTTTCAGTTGTAGGGGCTGAGCTCCTGCAAAACACTTCCAGGGTCTTCAGAAAATGAGTACACACAAACGTAGGACTTCCCCTTCATACAGAGATCTGGCACTTCCCTCTGTCATTTATTTTACAAAGGCCTCGAACTCCGCTCCATAGATCTTTTTATCCCATCCGGCAACAGTCTAAAGGGATTTCCACTATATGTAGATTCGAAGTATGTAAATATCCAGTTTCTCACCTCCTCTTCTTGTGAGGAATGTAAGTGGCCTAGTCATTAGCAGCACAGCTCGGCCATGGTGAGTACATGGTTCTTCTGTGGAGATGCTGGGAGGGTGATAGGCGAGAACATTCTCTGGGTGGGCCGGGCTCAGAGCCTCTAAGAGCAGAC
>NW_012101587.1:785963-786658 GCF_000951045.1 Mandrillus leucophaeus | reverse complement strand
CCTCGGCCTCCCAAAGTGCGGGGATGACAGATGTGAGCCATTGCACCCAGCCTATCTGCTACGTTTAAGGGTCTTCAGTGAGGCTGCTGGTTCCAGGCTGTTTCCTCTAGCTGCTTACACCCTGCTCGTGTGCGTGGAAAAAGCTCCTGCTGTTTTTCAGGTGGCATCCTCATGTACGGGGCCCTAGTGCTCTTCGAGTCTGAGTTCGTCCATGTGGTGGCCATCTCCTTCACCGCACTGATCCTGACCGAGCTGCTGATGGTGGCACTGACCGTCCGCACATGGCACTGGCTGATGGTGGTGGCCGAGTTTCTCAGCCTGGGCTGCTACGTGTCCTCACTCGCTTTTCTCAATGAATATTTTGGTAAGTTGCCTTGGAATTGTTTTCTGAATCATTGTCTATTCATGATTTTGAAGCATTTTCTTATTGTTACTTCTGAATACGTTGTCTTAAGTTGTGGATCATGGTAAAACCCGTATCAGAAAGTGCCTGCTCTTACCGTCCCTGCACTACGGATGAAGGTGCGGTGCCCTGTTGGTCACTGGCTGGCTGGTCCCCTGACAGGAGGCGCTGAGCCCTGTTGGTCACTGGCTGGTCCCCTGACATGAGCAGCACAGCCACTGGGGAGCAGCTGGGACTCAGATCTGTGGGAAGCGAACACAGAGCCGGACTCGGACCTGCGGGAAGCGAACAC
>NW_012101587.1:776360-784318 GCF_000951045.1 Mandrillus leucophaeus | reverse complement strand
ATGGTGAGTACATGGTTCTTCTGTGGAGATGCTGGGAGGGTGATAGGCGAGAACATTCTCTGGGTGGGCCGGGCTCAGAGCCTCTAAGAGCAGACCGGTCTGAGCATTTGTGTGGCAGATGGAACTGCCGGCTGCCCTCTGATGCCCCCAGCCCCTCATAAAGTCAACTCTACCTTAAAAAAACCAAAACCAAAACCAAAATGGCTAGCCTAGATCGTCCAAACCACTCCCACAGGTTAGGTGAGTTGGTGTCTGTTCCAGTGCTTCGGTGCCTTTACAAATTCTGCCACAGAGCATTGTCTACCCATTTAGTGGTATTTGGTGACATTAGTCATCTGCAACCCTTTTTTTTTTTTTTTTTTGAGACGAAGTCTCACTCTTGTCACCCAGGCTGGAGTGCAGTGATGCGATCTTGGCTCACTGCAACCTCCACCTCCTGAGTTCAAGTGATTCTCCTGCCTCAGCCTCCTGAGTAGCTGGGATTACAGGCGCCCACCACCACACCAGGATAATTTTTGTATATTTAGTAGAGACAAGGTTTCCCCATGTTGGCCAGGCTGGTCTCAAACTCCTGACCTCAGCGTACCAACGTTCTAGGATTACAGGCATGAGCCACCGTAGCTGGCCTGCAAACTTTTTTTTTTGAGATGTAGTCTCACTCTGTCCCCAGGCTGGAGTGCAGTGGTGTGATCTCAGCTCACTGCAACCTCCGCCTCCTGGGTTCAAGCAATTCTCCTGCCTCCACCTCCCCGGTGGCTGGGATTACAGGTGCCCACCACCATGCCCGGCTAATGTTTTGTTGTCTTTTTTGTAGAGATGAGGTTTTCCCGTGTTGGCCAGGCTGGTCTCGAACTCCTGACCTCAAGTGATCCGTCTGCCTTGGCCTCCCAAAAGTGCTGCGATTACAGCCACTGTGCCTGGCCTACAATCTCTTTATAATGCTTTGGTTTGTTTTTTCCATTAAAAGAAGAATGAATTATGCCCGGTATGCAGGTTAAACAATTCTGCAGTCAGGAAAACCTGAGATTTGGAGCTGGGCTCCTGTAAACGTACGGTGATAGTTCCGTGGCAAGCTGAGACCGCCCGGTGGCCTGGCTGGGTCTGTGGCTGTGGCCATGAGGGCCCAGGGCTTCCTGTCGGCTCTTACCTTTTTTTCTGTTTCCTGCCAACAGATGTTGCCTTTATCACCACCGTGGCCTTCCTGTGGAAAGTGTCGGCGATCACCGTGGTCAGCTGCCTCCCGCTGTATGTCCTCAAGTACCTGAGGCGCAAGCTGTCTCCGCCAAGCTACTGCAAGCTGGCCTCCTAAGGGGTTGTGCACCCCCAGCGGGCTGGTCCCAGCACCTTCTGCCCTTTCCAGTGAACACCGGGTTTGCCATTGCTACCAAGCGAGCACCACGAGAAAGGGAGGGTATGCCAGGCGAGCCCAGGGCACCGATGCCGGGACGGCCTGTCCCTCTCAGTGCAGGGACGTCAGCCCTGCCAGGCGAGCCCAGGGCACAGATGCCAGGATGGCCTCTCCCTCTCAGTGCGAGACTTCACCCCTGCTAGGCGAGCCCAGGGCACAGATGCCAGGACGGCCTCTCCCTCTCAGTGCGAGACTTCACCCCTGCTAGGCGAGCCCAGGGCACAGATGCCAGGACGGCCTCTCCCTCTCAGTGCGAGGCTTCACCCCTGCTAGGCCAGCCCAGGGCACAGATACCAGGACGGCCTCTCCCTCTCAGTGTGGGGCTTCACCCCTGCTTTTCTTTCTTCTTTTGTGTTTGTCAAAATCCTATTTCCATATTGAAGCAGCTTGAGTTTCTACTGAAAATGAGCCCGAATTATTTTACTGTTACTGTAAAGGGTTTATCTTACTCTGGCATTCTAAGAATTAGAATGAAAGTTTAATTTCTGCAATTCCCTAACATTCACATTCTTTCTTTGATGTTATAATACACAGTCATTCCTACTCAAATGTAATAAAATTGAGGCTCCACGGAGGCCCGTGTCCACACCAGCTGCAGCTCCTGCTCAGACAGACGGCCTGCCCTTTGCTGAAGACACCTCGCTTTATACTCGCATTTCGCTTTTCAGTAAAAACACTCGAGTCACTGAGTTCTCACATAAAGAGCTGTTCTCACACGCTCTGAAGGCAAGTCGTACAAACAGTGGTGTTTCCGAACACAATTCCATTGCAGCCACCAGCGTAAATCATTGCCCAGAGACTTTGCTGCTAGCACGCGTGTCCTTCCCATCCTTTTTATATTTGCACAATCACACTCGAACACCATTTCTATAGGTAGAAATCAGCTGTCCTGTAAAACTCACATCCCCTAAGATAGCTCACTTGCCTGGTCATGGGAGTTTACTTGGTTGGAAACACGCACCAGTTGAGATGATGAAAGCCTGTGCGGCTGCCACGCTGCATTCATGGTGTCGCCCAGCCAGACCTTGCTTCTGTGACACTGGGAAGGTTCTTGGGGCCAGGAGTTCATTTCCTCAACTGTGTCCTGTGCCTGGGGTGTTCCTCGAAACCGGTGTGTTGTGCCGCCTGCAGCAATGCCCCTTCTTGGAGGCCTCAGCAGAAGTCGGTCAAACACCAGGCCTCTTGGTTCAAAGGAGAGTTTCTCTGTATTTTCCACGCAGGCGCCGCAGCCTCTGCCAGGAGTTTCACCTGTTCATTTTCCGCGTCGTTTCCCATCAAAGTGGGCCCTGTCACCTGAAATCCTGGCCGCGCTGTGTGCGTGGGGCTCCAAGGGCATTTCACCAACCAGCGGAGGGGCTGCCCAGCACCCACCTACCGTCCCCCGCAGCTTTGCGGAGGAGAAAATAGCCGCAGAGAGCAATGAAGCTGCCCGTCTTCCCCATACACAACAGGCCTTTTGAATGGAATTCCTGGGTCATCTGTCCTGAGCGTTCTGAATTTCCAGACGGGCCTGGCCCTGCGAGGGTGCCATTTCCTGCGTCCCCACAAGGTGTCGCTGGAGTCCGCTCGGTGATCTGGGCGCGTCTGGTCGCTGCCGGAGGCTGCCTGGGATTTTCCCTTCTGTGCACCAAGTCGGTGTCGCCCGGGAGTCACGTCCTGGGGGGCTGACTTGGATTTTACGTGTCTTCATCGCTTCTGCCGGAGCAGTTTGCGTTGGGGGCGTTGGGACGGTAGAAATCTTAAGTCCCCAGCCAGCAGCCCAGGAGATGGGGTCACACGCTCGGGCCTCGGGGGTGGAGGCCAAGTGCAAATGAGAGGCTGCTCCCTCGTGCACCTGTACAAATAAACCACCCACCTGGGACACTAATAGACTGATAACATGGTCGATAACCTCAGAAAAGCTGCACCCCTGAGCCTTTGGGAGTAACACTGCAGTCCAGCTTTCAGATCAACGACCGGCCGTGGATCAGTTGGATCCTGATGAGGAGACGGTTGAAGACTCGTCTCAAGAAATCGAGACGTGTCAGGGGCAGGTGGAGACGGGAGGAGGGAGGGGTCTTTTCCCCCGTAAACGAAATCACCCCACGGGGGCTGCTGCTTGTGAGGGTTAAACGAGACGGACAGGGCGTTCCCGGCAGACGACGGGCAGCAAGGCAGTCGGAAGGGGTCTGTGACACGGATTCTCTGCTGGATTAAAGAAAATAACAGCCCACTAAAGGGTCATTAGATGGGCATTAGATCCAGTTCCAGCTCCAGTTCAGGAACCAGCTCTGAGGTCAGGCGAGAGGCTGTATTTCCACCGGCTGCCGGCTTGCGGTGTAACCTCTTTGCTTTTTAGGTTCTGGACCTGTGTCAGCCCCAGAAATTCTGAGCCGGCCGTACAGCCCCAGAGCCCTTCAGGAGGGTGCCCATCCTGGGGAGAGCATTCTGCGTGTCTGGAGTCGGCGGTGCTGCAGGAGGAGGAGCCGGTTCCTCCTTTCTGCGTGTGATGGGCAGCGTCCCCGAGCATCCAGTGCTGTGCTGGCCCCACGTTTCTAGGTTTACGTGTAGAGGCGTGACCCTCACGGTCCTGTCCGCCGCCCGGAATAGCTGGTCCCAGGGAGGTAAGTGCTGCGGAAGAACCAGCAGGGCCGGCAGCCTTGGGAGACTCCTTGGAAAGGGGAGGTTGGAGCCGAGGGCGGGAAGATACAAGCAAAGCCTGTCATCAGAGCAGCTCGTGCTCAGACCCGAGACTGCGGCCTGGTGCTCTGGGGTGATGAGAGCAGAGTGCCAGCGCCCAGCAGGGGCGGCAGGTGGGCGAGGATTCGCCACTGTTTTCCATAGTCTCATCCGATTCCAGGTCAGTGACGGCCATGCCTTGAGGGCCGCACTGCATTCCCGGAGCCCGTAAGTCCGTACCCCCGACAGCCACCAGTGCCTTCCTCTCCTGTGCAGGCCCAGCAGAGAAACCTGTAGCAAGACCCCGACATGGACCAAACAAGCTGGCCTTGCCTCCCTTCTGTGACGGTCACGGGCAGGCCCAGGTGCACCCTTCCTAGGGTCAGGGACTCCGCTGGGGTCACCACCTCCAAGGCCCCCCTGGCACAACTGAGCAAGCCACTCGGTCCCACTCAGGAGCAGCCTCCCCTCCCCGCCCAGTCCCCAGCACGTAAGTCCTGGGCCGTGGAGGGGACACCAGGCACCCCCCCCACCCCGGGCTGCGGGTCCTGCTACTGCAGACGGCTGTCATTTCAGGCGGTTCCAGAAGGGGGAGCCAGAAGCCACGAAATGGCACCTGCGAGGCCACCTGGGCCGACATCCCGGCTCCAGCTCGCATTTTGGGGGTTAGAGAAGCTGATAGCTTGGGGATTCCTCTGAATATGGTGTCCTGTTGAGCACCAGCAAGCAACCCCTGAAACGGGGTCCCCAGGAAAGCCAGTTTGCTCTCGCTGAAGAGGTTCCTCCCGTCCCGCGGGCGCTTGTACACAGGAGGTGTTACCTGTGTCTGGACGGGGGGAGTGTACCCCGTGGAGGGCTGCAGGGCAGCCTCAGCTCCCACCACCCGTCCCAGGTGCTGGTCGGCCCCTCGGGTGGGCCTGGGGACCATGGCCGAGCAGAAGCCCGGGAGGAAGGGGGTCCTCGTGCCAGTTCTGCCGAGTCCTCAATGCTCAGGCTAACAACAGGATTTTCCAAAATGGATTGTCCTGCGCCTGTGGGCCTGGAAGAGAATCCAGAAATTCTCCAGCCCCACCTCTGCCTAGGTCCTGAGAGTTCTGGGCCGGAAGGCTGCAGGCACTGAGCTCATCTGCGCTGGGGGTGGACATCGCCCGGGTTGTGACCCGAGATGCGAACAGAAGCGCTGGGGTCCAGATCTAGAAAGACGAGGCCAGCATAGACCATGTCCTGGAAGAGACACGTGGCCTTTGGAATCTCCGCCCCTCATTAAGGAAGAGAGGGAGGCCCTGAGATCAGGCATCACTGCAAGTCGGAAATCTGGATTTTTAGGTGAAGTGTCCGTTTTAAAATTGGGCTCCCAGCACTTGTTGCTGTCATTGGGTTGCCTGGGAGACTGTGCAGGGCAGCCGAGGGGGCACCGTCTGCCGTGGCTGGTTCCCCCGTCACCACAAGGTCAGCCTCAGACCTTCTCCCTGTCCCGAGAGGCCCTCTCACAGCTTGCCTCAGTTTCTCCCTGGGGTCAAGCACAGCTGTGTTTGCAGGTGGGGAGCCAGCAAGCTTCTTGCCCTGGAGGAATGGGATGTCGTGATTCTCACTGATTCCCTCGAGGAGACCTTTCCTCGGAGGTTGCCCCGTGTGGAGCAACCCCTGGCCCTGTAGACCCTGTGTTCCTTCCTCAGGGCATCCTGCTGGGGTAAGGCCTGGCCGGATGAGGACTCCTGACCTCCCCCATGGGCCCCGGGGAAAGACAAGCAAAACAAGGGCCATCCCGAGTGTGCCTCGCTTCTCCCACCTGCAGCTGCCCCAGGCCAGGCTATGCAGAAGAGCTGGGGCCACGAGAAGGAGCTGCACCACCAGCTTCCATCGCAGGTGCCCGCCGCCCTCAGGGACACTTTTAATTGTCTGCATTTCAGTTTGTCTCTAACGGGTCCAGTTGTAGTTCCTCAGAAGTTGTAAACCTAACATTCACTGCCTGTAGGTGCTGGGGAGAAAATACTGTCCATTCTCCTAGCTGAAGGTTTGTTCCTGTGCCCACACCATGTGTCCAGCACAATCACAGGAAGCACCCCGCCAGGAGAAGGAGAATCCGCGAGAGCTCCCACGTTATCCTCACAGTAGTTTTGGCATCCATGTACAATCTCCGGGCTCTGAGACTGCCCTCTTCACTTCCATTGGCCATGGGGAGCACCGTGCAGACAGTGGGGTTAACCGGGGTCCCGGGCCACATGTTGATGCTGACTCCCAGGCACAGATGCTCGTGCGGACCCTGCAGGGCTGGTGGTCAGGGGCTGTGGGTGCCCAGTCCAGAATGCGCCAGGCTTCCAGGCCACTTCACCCTGCTTCTCTCCTGCTGACCCGCCGGGATGCACCAGGCTCCCGGGCCAGCCTGCCCTGCTCCTGTCCACCCTGCTCCTGTCCCCCTGCCGTGTGTCCTCTTGACCTGAGCCTCGGCTTGTCCAGCTGGGGCCGTCCAGGTGGGAGTAACTGTCTAGATGAGAAAATGAGAGAGAGAACCAGGTCCACAGGACAGGAGCAGGGGGCCAGTATGGGGACATCACGGCCACGGTCGCCTTACCAGGGGCACTGGCTGTCTCTGGCTCTGCCTGTTTCTAGGAACTACCTGGACTGATGCCATCCACGGTCCCCTGTGAAAATTCTTGCTGCGTCCTCTGGGCTCTGTGCCTTCACCTGGGGACAAGGCCCTCCCCTTGGCCTCCTTGAGTCCCCCCTAATTTGTGACAAAATGAGAAGAAACAAAAGGCAGTAAGAGGAGAGCGGGGTGGGCCGGGACAGAATCGGGCCCTGGGCTGCACCGTTATCGCTTGTCTCTCAGCTTTCAGTGACCTGAGGACCAGGAGCCCAGACCCAGTGTGGGGACTGTGCAGGGGGCCCAGCCAGGGGCGGGAGCTATGGGGGCAACTGTGCCAGGGAACCAGCAGAGACGTGGCTGACGGTACAGTTCGGCTGAGAGCTGTGGAGCTGTGCACTTAGGGAAACCCAGGCATCCCTGACGCGACTCACGGGGCTGGGTGAGCAGGGACGCGCCGGCAGCAGGTGAGTTGTGGGGCCTGGGGACCAAAGCCAGCCTCCCTGGCTGTGCAGGGGTGGGAACCTTGCAGGGCTGGGGCACAGGAAACCTGAAATGCTGAAACCTAAGCACAGCCTGCGTTGGAAAGCCCGTCCTGGGCTGGTCTGGGCATCCCAGTCCTGGGTCACGCCCACCTGCACCCATGGGGCTGCAGCCTCTCCTCTGGGGCCCGACTTGGTTGCTTCGGCCCTTCCAGGCCCTCCCCGGGCCCTGCCCCAATCCACAGGCCACCCATGGGTTCTGAAACGCCCCTCAGTGTGGACTCATGAAGACAGACTGTCCCCTGCAGCCCTTCCCAGAGCCTGCAGTTCGGGCCCCACACAAGTTCTCAGGAGCACTGCGGGGCAGCGGTGACAAGGAGGTGTCCGCCCCACTGCAGATCGCCCAGAGCCCACAGCCACCCAGATCATGCACTGTGGGATCCGCAGGTGTGTTGGTCCCAGGTGTCCAGGCTGGCTGGTCACTCAGCTGCACACCTCTGCAGCCCCGTGACAGTCACACCGCTCAGGAGGGGACACCCCAACCTGCAGCCCCCTGGCAGGCCACCCTCCAGGCCTAGGCCAGACCCATGGCAAGGAGGGGGGCACCCTGCTGGCCCCCGCCCCAGCCTCTGAGGACTATAAACCTGAGAACACAGGAGTGATGAGGGAGGTCCCTCAGCAGCGACCAGACACCACACTTGCCGGGGGCAGAGAGAGAGAGAGGGGCAGACACAGGAGGGGAGTGGAGAGAGAAAGGGAGAGGCAGATACAGGAGGGGAGTGGAGAGAGAAAGGGAGAGGCAGATACAGGAGGGGAGTGGAGAGAG
>NW_012101587.1:769110-776310 GCF_000951045.1 Mandrillus leucophaeus | reverse complement strand
ACAGGAGGGGAGTGGAGAGAGAAAGGGAGAGGCAGATACAGGAGGGGAGTGGAGAGAGAAAGGGAGAGGCAGATACAGGAGGGGAGTGGAGAGAGACAGGGAGAGACACACTCCTTGTCCCCAAGGCACCCTGGGGACCCTAGTGGGGCCATCTGCAGGGACCCCAGGCTCCACCCACCAAAAAGGGGCATGTGGGAGAGCACCGGGAGGACCGCAGCCCCCAGGAAGCTGCGCACACAGTCACCATGCCATCAGAGAGAACAGAAAGCAGGTCTGGAAGAGCTGCCTGCCCACCATTGGTGCTCACAGCAGCCAAAGGGGAAGGTCACTCGAGTGTCCGTGGACGGAGGAGGGACCCACAGTGGGGCCCAACCCATCCACAGGGATGTGACTCAGCCTTAACAAGGAAGAAATTCGGACACAGGCCACGCTGCGGATGTGCCTTGAGGACGTCCTGCCAAGCTGAAGACGGCAGGCACAGAAGGACAAGCCCCATCCCAGTCCACTCATTGGAGGCCCCAGAGTTGTCAGATCCGTGGAGACAGGGAGCAGGTGGCGGCCAGGGCTGGGAGGGAGGAAAGTCCCTGTTTCACGGGCAGAGCTTCAGTTTGGGAGGATGAGAAACCTCTGGAGATGGATGGTGGAGATGTTTGCACAACGTGAATGCACTTTAAAAAATGGCCAAAATGGTAAATTTTATGTTATGGCTATTTTACCACAATTAAACCTCAAAGGGGCTGTCTGAGTGGGGCGGAGCCAGCCAAGCCCCAGGTGCAGGTGCTGGGCTGCTCTGCTGGGCATCGACCCATGGCCCCACCCCCATCCCTGCTCCCGGCCTGCAGTGGCCACCTCAGTGTTGAGGGTTCATGTGCCCTCGCACTTTGGCAGACGCCACTTCCTGTCTCTCAGAAGCAGCAAGGCTCTGACCGCTTTGTAAAAAGCATCTCTTCTCCGGCACCAGACGGCCCCAGCCCAGCATCTCCATGAGTGAAGTGTAATGAGCCAGAACTGCAGGGTTAGGTTTCGCTTGAAACTCACTCAGGTTCAAAAATTAATGGAAAAAGTGCCTGGCAAAACTTGTTTAGAGCTTTATTGAGCCAAAACACTTTAAAAACAGTTTGGGAAGCTCAGTGAACCCAGGCCGTGGCCCAGTCTCATGCTTCGTCTAGGGCGGGTTCCGTTCCCTCAAGCAGGTAATGGGAGTCCTGGACCGGAGCCCCAGGCAGAGCAGCCAGGCCACACCACCAGGGCCTGCCTCGTCACCCCACAGTCAGGAATGCTCTGCACATGCATCAGAAGGAGAGTGGCTGAGCATCAGGAAGGAAAATAGAAAGGGCAGCCTCGCTGCCCAAGGCTGGGACAGAAATGACTCGCCTTGGGTTGCTACCTAATTAAACGGATTTGGGTAAACCAAGTAGTTTAAAGAAAAATGTTGGAATATTACCATTCGAAAACTATTATTATTTTGCAAGAGGAAAATAATTGTGAGTTCACAGGGACAAACCCAAACTTGCCAGAAACTAAAAACGTGATTTATTTACCTCTCGACCAGCCTTAGCGAAAAGAGCAGACCTGCAGGATCAGGACGCAGCTCTGGGCCCTCCTGCCTCAGCCGTCTGGCACTGCGAGAGGGGCGGGCACCCGGGGCGGGCACACAATGACAGCCACTGCTTGTCCTGCAAAGTGCAGAACAGAGAAGACAGGCTCCGAAGCACAGAGTGCCTCTGCCCCGGGCTTTGCACACGTTCCTGACGACTTAAGACGCAGCTCTGCAGAACCATTGCATCTCTGTGAAGCTGTCCTCATTGGCCTCAGGCGGACGCAGGCCCCTGGCACGTCCCTGAAGGGGTCGTGGCTCCCTGGGACACACACGTGGTACCCTTTCCCCGCCCCCGTGCACACCAGTGGAGTGTCAGCTCAGCCCTCTTTGTGTTTTCTACGAGAAATCGAGGTTTAAAGGGGACATTTTTCTTGCCTAGCGTGGTGTATGAGGCCCAGATGGCTGCAGCAGCTGTGCTGGCCTGGCCCAGCCTCCTCACCGGGAGCTTCCCTCTGGCTAGAGTTGCTGTTTCATCTGCCTCTATTCCTGTGGCCCCACTCCCGTGGAGGAAGAAGGACCCTGTTCAGCTGTGTCCTTCCTGTGAACTAGGCCTCCTTCAGGTGTGAGTGACAGAATCCACATTAAACTCGATTGAGCAGAAAAGGGAAGTTGCTTCCTCACCAAGGTGAAGACCCCAGGGGCAGGCTCTCAGGTCCCACTAGACTCAGGGGCTTGAGCAGGGCATGGAGTCGGCCTCTGGAGTCCCTGTCTCCATGGCAGCCCCAGGGTCCACAGCTTCCGCAGGAGGGCGCTCTTCAGGCCCTGGCTTCAGAGGAAGAGAACGCAGTTCCCTGTGGCTGCGAGGCAGCAGCAGGCAGACCTCCCTGGCCTTGGGTGGGCTATGCCCCCACATGGGCTATGGAGGGACTGGGAACATTCCCATGACCCCCCTGGAGTTTGAGCCAGGCAGTGGAGGTCCTCAAGCAAAGGTCATCCCACAGGGAGTGCTCTGTCCAGCAGGAGTGCCCTGGCCATGGGGCCCACGTCAGGGCACTGGCCTGGAAGGGAGCGTCTTAGTGGAGGCACAGGTGTGGTGTGGGTGCTGCCAGGCCACCTGAGGGGACACACATTCTAGGAAAGGCCACAGTGCACTGTGACAGGCATGGTATCCCGGAAGGAATGAAAAGCACTGCCCAGCCGGGCGCGGTGGCTCACGCCTGTAATCCCAACACTTTGGGAGGCCGAGGCGGGTGGATCACGAGGTCAGGAGATCGAGACCAGTCTGACCAACATGGTGAAACCCCGTCTCTACTAAAAATACAAAAATTAGCCAGGTGCAGTGGCGGGCACCTGTAATCCCAGCTACTTGGGAGGCTGAGGCAGGAGAACCGCTTGAACCAGGGAGGCGGAGTTTGCAGTGAGCCGGGATTGTGCCACTGTGCTCCAGCCTGGGCAACAGAGCGAGACTCCATCTCAGAAAAAAAAAAGAAAAAAAACCACTGCCCTTTGGGTTGGTTTCCTGGGGCTGCCATCACAAATGACCACAAACTGCGTGGCTTGAATGGCAGAAACATGACCTCACAGTTGTGGAGGCCAGAAGGCACAGTCGAGGGTCAGCATGGCCAGGTGCCCTCTGGAACCTGCCACGGAGGTCCCTTCCCTTCCTCTTCCAGCTCATGGTAGTCCAGGTGCTCCTTGGCACATGGGGCCATCATTCCAGTCTCTGCCTCTGTCGGCACACCACATTCCCCTTGTCTGTCTTCTCTTATGAGGGCACCAGTCATCACTGGAGTCCCCTTACTTGACACCATCTTAACTAGTTACAACTGCAGAGGTGCCAGTTACCAAATTAGGTCTCATTCCCAGAGACCAGGGACTTTAATGAGTCATTTTGGAGGACGCAGTTCAATTCACAACAGCATTGTTCTGAAATAATGATTACGCTGTATTGAGCCATTAGCAGGTGCCTCTCATTGATCTACCCTGAGAGGTGAAGGCTGTTACTATTGGCTCCTGTAGGTGCACTGGGGACTGGAATCCAAACTCGAGCTGTGGGCGAGTGGCTTCTCACACGGGAGCTAATGTGCTCTGTGAACCCGTCCCCAGGAAACTGGTGGAGTTAAAAACCCCCAGCCATTTACAGTCTCTGGAAATGGTCCTAAGGACACACAGCAAGTGAAGACACACCTATTGAAAAATACCTGATTTTTTTTAATCACCTTTACTAGGAAAGGTGAATGTATTTGGTATTTAAACCAAAGTCACCACCTCCTGCCCTCCCCCTCCCACTCTGGCAGGTGGGCTGCAGCTGAGGAGACGGTGGGTAGGGGAGAGTGACCCTGGGAGGGCAGGATGGCACTGTTTCTCATCCTGCCCCATCTGCCTGTTGCTGGGGCTGCTATGTCCTGGGGAGTCCGGTGGAGGGGTGGGGGCTCCCTTCTGCCCGGTCCCCACACTCATGGGCGGGAGGCTGGGCCTTGGGTGTGGCACACTGAGAAGACAGGGCGCGAC
Source organism: Mandrillus leucophaeus (assembly GCF_000951045.1). NCBI lineage: Eukaryota > Metazoa > Chordata > Mammalia > Primates > Cercopithecidae > Mandrillus > Mandrillus leucophaeus. The sequence continues at coordinate 772,259 of NW_012101587.1, read as the reverse complement.
TACCCTTGCCCCTACTGACAGGGCAGTGATTCCAGGCCAGGAGAGGCCGGTGGGGTCTCAGGATGCTGCCCTCTCAGCACTCAGCTCCTGGAGATGGAGGTGTCATTCACACTGAGGCTGGCCATTGTCCCCGTCCCCAGCTCCAGAGCACTGGCTCAGAGATTTTGCCTGGAGTGAGAAGCAGTAAGGAAAAGAGATAGCTTCTCATCTCCTCCCAAAAGAACCGACTTCATTTTCAGCAGAACATGGGAGAAGCTGAAAGCTCATATTTGGGACATTCATGGGTTTAAAGAAGATTTAGCCTAGATTTAGGAAAGTAATAGCTGTGAGGGGCCTCCAGGGGTCAAAACAAACATCACATGTGGACATCAGAAACTCTTCCTTCGAAGAAGGCACCATTTAATTGGAGTAGTTTGTAGAGTAATTTATGCCCCAGATATTGTTAAAAACAAGAGAGCAATCCAATGGCTGTTGGTGGAATTGAACAGCTGGGTGTGGTCAGAAAAAGAGGAAGAGATCTCTATCAAAATCCTGTCATTCCAGGGTGACTCTGGGCACATGTAAGCCTCCTCTCCCTACAGAGCAAGCCAGAGGCGCAACTTTGCTGGCGGAGGGCACAGTGTACGGAACAGGCTTCACCGCAGTAATCTCAGAAGTCGCTAGACAAGTAAATAAGCAAATAACAAGGCCCACAGGGGGACCAGTATCCAGAGCTGCTATAATACATTGTTTAAAACGCCCAGTTTCCAACAAAATAGGAGGCATGCAAAGAAACACAAGAGTGTGACCCTCACATTTAAATTTTTTAAAAAGCAGACAACAGAAACTGCCTGGGAGAATGAGCAGATACTGGATTGAATGGAAAAAGGCCAACACATCCCTTACATGCTCAGAGAACTAAAGTAAATCTTGATCAAAGAAGGCGGGACAACAATGTCACATCACGTAGAGACTGTTGATCGAAAGTATAAAAAAGAACCAGTGGAAATTCCGGAGTTGGAAGGTGCAATCACTGAAGTGAACCATTCACTATTGGAGCTCAGCGATCGATTTGAACTGGCAGAAGAACGAAAGTGAACTTGAAGATACATCAGTAGAGATTATGCAAGCCCAGAACAGGGAGCAAATAGAATGAAGGAGACCAAGGGGAGCCTTGGAGAGCTGAGGGGCACCAGGGATGCCCTCAAGGGCACCAGCCCACACAAGGGTGTACTACAAGGAAAGGAGAGGAAAAAAAGGATGAAAAAATATTAAAAGAAATAATGGTTGAAAATATCACAGATTAGTTTTTAAAAATAACCTACAAAACCAGGAATCTTAATGAACTCCAACTGGGGCAAACCTGAAGAGGCCCACAGACCCACACATTATTAGTAAAAATGCTGAAAGTCAATAATGAGAAAATCTCAAAAGCCAAAACAATAAAATAATGTATCACTTACAAGGGAACACCAATAAGGTTAACAAGTGACTTCTGAGCAGCAATGATGTGAGCTAGAGGCAGTGGGATAACAGCCAAAGGAGAGGAGAGGGAAGGGGAGGGGAGGGGAGAGGAGAGGAGAGGACGGGGAGGCAGAGGGAGGGAGGGAGGAAGGAAGGAAACCTGTCAGTCCCAAATCCTATACTCAGCAGAGCTTTCTTTCAAGAATGAAGGTGAAATAAAGACTTTTTCAGACAAACAGAGTTTGTTGCTAGCTGACCCACCTCACAAAAAATACTAAAGTTCTTCAGGCAGTGAGCAAGAAACTTCAGACACTAATTTGAAATCACAGGAAACAAACAGAGTGCCTCTTAAGGTAATTATGTAATTTCATAAGATGGTACAAATACATATTTTTCTCTTTCTGTAACTGGTGTGAAAAGTGATTGTATAAAATAATGTCTATAAAATATAATGTTGGGCCTGTAACTTACAGAAATGCAATATATGCATAGTGCCAGTAACAATACAAAGGAAATGAATGAGAACAAAGCTATATTGGACTAAAGAAATAACTACAGATGGTAAAATAATGGTTATCACAACGTATTCTTAGGTTTGTAACATTACTGTTTATAATGTAGAATGTATAAAAGGGGGAAGGGAATGGAGCTAGCTACATAGGAATAGTGTTTCTGTGTGTCACTGGAGTCAAAACATATATGGTACATACTAGAACAATCACTAAAACAACAACAAAAGTTCAAAAACTACACTAGAAAATAATTCACTTAATGCAAATAAATCAATAAATAATTAAATGAGGGGAAGACATAAGAAAAATAGAAAATGGAAAGTAAAGTGGAATAGAATAGAAATGAAAAGTAAAGTTCAATAACATTAAATGTGAGTGCGTTTAACAACCAATCAGAAAGCAAAGACTGTCAGACTGAATTAAGAAAACATGACCCAACATTATGCTGTCTACAGGAGACACACTGTCTATTCAAAGGCACACTATAGACTGAAACGATGGCAAAAGATGACACACGAAGGAAAGGTGGCGTGGCTGCTGTTAGACAAAACAGGCTTTTTTAAAAAGGTGTTATTAAGGAGGAATGTTTCATAATGATAAATGCACTAATCCGTGAGAAAGATACAACAATTGTAAACACATGTGCAGCTAATAAGAGAGTTCCAAAATCTGTGAAGCAAAAACTCACAAAATGAGGGGAGAAGCAGTTCAACAACAGAGAATGGGGACTTCGATACCCCACTTCCAGTAATGGATACAACAGCCAGGCAGATAACAAGGAAACAGAGGCCTGAACAACAGTATCAACAATCAGACCTGCCAGATATCTATAGCCGGCACACTCCACCCAGCGGCAGCAGAATGCACGTTCTTCTCAAGCGCACAAGTAACGTTCTCCAGGATGGGCCGCGTTCTAGGCCATCAAACAAGCTCAGGCGGTTTGAGGCCAGAGGCCTCTCTTTTAACCACCACAGTAGGGTCTTCAGAGGAGGCAAGCGGAGACTTGTCAGAGAGGCCCTTAGGGCTGGGTGCAGCGGCTCATGACTGTAATCCCAGCGCTTTAGAAGCCTGAGGCACAAGGATCTTTTGAGCCCAGGAGTTCAAGAAATGAGCATTTATCGGCTGGGCGTGGTGGCTCATGCCAGTAATCCCAGCGCTTTGGGAGGCTGAGGTGGGCAGATCACGAGGTCAGGA
>NW_012101587.1:765032-768670 GCF_000951045.1 Mandrillus leucophaeus | reverse complement strand
AAAAAAAAAAAAAAAAAAGAAAAAAAAAGTAAGCATGTATTTTGCCAGAGTCTGGAGATTAGAATTAAATTAGCAAACCAGAATTGTAGAAAAAGCTATTCACTTTTAAGTATATTGCTGAGGTTTTTTTTTTTTTTAAATCAGTGTGAATGAACCTCATAGCCATGGTGGGAGCTGAGAAGGAAGGATTTCCCTTTAGTTACACACCTGTGTCAGCACCTTCTCACTTTTCTTCGAAAGTCTGGGGTGTTCCTGGGATCCATAAATTTGGGGTTCAGAGTTTCTACACCATGCTGTTACTTGTGAAACATCTCTTTAACCATGTCCCAGAGTTGCCCAGGAATTCAAGACCAGCCTGAGCAACATAGCAAGACCTCATCTCTGCAAAAAAAATAAATAAAATTAGAAATACATTAGCCAGGTGTGGTGACGTGCCTATAGTCCCAGCTACTCAGAAGGCTGAGGCGTGAGGAATCACTTGGGTCCAGGAAGTTGGGGCTGCAGTGAGCCATGTTCATGCCACTGCACTCCAGCCTGCATGACAGAGCAGGAAAAAAATCAATCAGGATCCTGGGCAGAGGGAGGAGAGGGGACTGGGGTGCAGCGAGCACTTGGGGATTGACTGAATGGCGTTGGGGAGAGATGCCTCCAACGTCCTGGAGTGGGTAAGAATGACTGGGAGTGGCTTTTAGGTCAGGAGGTTCCTGCTTGGCCACTCCAGGAGGGGATGTGGGCTGAAGGGCATCAAGTGCCCTGCTGAGCAGTTTGGCCTTGATCCTCATGCCCTGGACACACATCTAGGGTAGGAAAGTTGACTGATCCGTTGGTGATCTGAGTTTTTAGACATGGTGGTAGTTCCTGAGGTGGGCGTTCAGGCCGAGTTTAGACAGGGAAACCTATGAAGTCCTTAGCAACGCTCCAGGGAAGGGGCGTGGTCAAAGAGATGTTTCAATATGGAGAAGTAACAATATGGTGTAGAAACTCTGAACCCCAAATTTATGGATCCCAGAAACACCCCAGACTTTAGAAGGCAAGTCAGAAGGTGCTGACACAGGTGTATAACTAAAGGGAAATATTTCTTTCTCAGCTCCAACCATGGCTGTGAGGTTCACTCACACTGACTTAAAAAAAAAAAAAAAATCTCGGCAGTTTACTTAAAAGTAAATAGCCTTTTCTATAATTCTGGTTTGCTAATTTAATCCTAGTCTCCAGACCCTGGCTAAATAAATGCCCATTTCTCCAGATGGTCTCAAGAGTCTCTGGACATGGTGGGGGCCCTTCCCTGTTGGTTGGAAGGTGCCTCAGGAAGAAGAGGGTGGATTCTGAGTTGAGTCAGACCCTCGAAGGCCCCTGATGGGAGAAGCTCTCAAGTGACCACCGCTGTGGGCCAGAATGCAAAACTGCAGGAACAGAACATTCGCAGTGAGCTACAGTTGTATTAAGTGATTTTCCCGAGCAGGAAGTGGCATCTGGCCTGCGGTTCAGTGGGGGGAGGAAAGGGTGGGCGCACCTGCCCCTGGCTGGCGCACCTGCCAGGGAGCCCCAGGCGGCACCGCCTGTGCGGAGCACCCCTGAGGATGGAAAGCCCCACGCGGGGCAGGTGGCACCGGCCCTCCGAAGACGGGACGGGATGGAGCGTTGAACTTCGGGGCAGCTCCGTGCTGGAGACGCCCGCATCTGCCAGGATGGCGTCTCCATAGCCCCAGTGCTCACACATGAGGCCAGGAAGCCCCAGCAACAGTGACCACCCAAGCTCTAGAAAATATTGGACGGGGTGGATGAACACCCAAGCGCGCTCCAGGAGAAGGGATTTGGCACCCCAATGGGCTTTTAAAACGGTAAGCTTCTAGGGGTGTATTTGCCCCAATAATCCATAGAAACAACAGTCATCTAAAAATAGTTTTGTTTTCTGTCCTAAGCTCCTTTTAACTTTGTTAGTCATCACCAATCCTAAAATAAAACCCGTGTAACGTCTCCCCTAGTAGCGGCTATAAACAAACCTGCCAGGAGGCAGGAGGAAGAGGAAAGGGGCGCAGAGCGCGCGGGGAGCAGAGCCGGGACCCGCGGTGGCCGCAGAGGCCGGGCCGGGGCGCACAGGCCGGGCGAGCTGGCCGCGCTCTGGGCCGCCGCCTCCGGAACTCCCTGCGCCTGGCGCGCGGCCACCGTGGTCCCGGCAACGGCATTAAACAGAGGGAAACAGACCCGGGATTCCGTCACCCGGGCGGGGGGATAAGGAGGGCTTTGAGAGCAGACAGGAAAAGGGAGCTTTTCTGCATGGGGTGAAAAAATTATTTATTGAAGGAGGAGGAGGAGGCAGCGGAGGAAGGGGAGGGGCGGGAGGAGGAGGAAGAGCCGGCCGCCCCCGCCCCGTCCCCGGCCCCTCAGTAGCCAAGGGCAGCCTCGCCAGGTCGGTCCCGGGCTCGAGGCCCGCAGCTGGGGTCGGGGGGCTCAGTCTCCCACGTGACCGACTGGGCGCGCCCCGCCAGACCTGGCCTCGGGATTCCCTCCTCCCGGCGAGTCTCCGCCCGCCCCGTCCTGGAGGTGGGGAGAAGAGGGGAGGCGGGGGTGGGGGACGGAAACTCTCCCGGCCAAATCCTGGCCCCAGGCCTGGGGACACTCGCGGAGGGAAGATCTGGAGGGGAGGGGAGAGGGAGGAGCGTGGGGGCGCGGCCTCGCTGGAGCCCCCCAGAACCCCCGCCCACTGGCCTGGGCGTCCTCCCGCGGCCCCCTCCTCCCCTCCCAGCGCCCGGTGCTCTGGGGCGTGTGCCAGGCCTGGCTCCGCGCGGGAGGGGCCCCGCAGGTAGAGACCCCTGGAAATGGCCCCGACGCCGCAGGGGCGAGGCGGCCACCACCCCGCTAATCTGGGCGCGTCTCTCCAGGCCGAGGCCTGCGGTGGAAAAGCGGGGGTTCCATTTGTGCTGAGTCGGGGCGGCCGAATGGAGCCAGGCCTTGGGACGTGGATGGACGGGCTCTGGCCGCGCACCTTCGCGGGTTGTGCAGCGCCCGACCGCCTCCCCCGGCAGGGAGGAGGCGCTTGTGGGGGGCACCCACGGGGCACAGTGATCCCTGGGGGTCTGTGGACGACCTCCTGGGCCCCGCAGCAGACACGAGCTTAGCCTTTGGGTTTAGTTTAAATCACATAAGGGTGTCGTGCAATCGATTTATGATTTCTACACACCAGACACTTTAACCTCCAACCCCCTCCATCCAAAGCCAACAAGAAAATGCGGTGCAGTGTTGGCAGCTGAGCTGAGCCCGAGGAGACGCAGGGAGACGTGACAGAGGAAAGTGTGAGTTGCCGGGGGGCCCTCCCCCCGTCAGAAGCCTCCCAGTCGCGCCCACAAAACGCCCGCCCTCCGGGCGGCTAGGGCAGGTGAGCGCGTCCCTCGGCCTCCCCACGCCGGCCCCTGCCACAGGCCGTCTGGGGCGCGCAGATATTTACAGAATAAAAATGACAATAACTCGACGCCCGGGACGGCCACGCAATCTGTTAGCAATTTAGCGGGATGGGAATTTCCTTTCTAGGGCCTGCCAGTGAAGCGCTTTTCCAAATTTCCACAGCGGGGGAAGCCTGCGATTTTACATAATGACTTCAGCATGCCGGGCTTTCTCCGCACCCCTCCCCTGCCCCCGCCCCC
>NW_012101587.1:759652-762672 GCF_000951045.1 Mandrillus leucophaeus | reverse complement strand
CGGTCACGCCGGCGCCTGGACCTGCAGGACCAGAAGACCCAAAGCGCGGCCGCGGCACAGCCCGAATTTAAGCCATTTTGAAATCCTATAGGCAGGAGTTCCAGCCAGAGAAGATGTTTCACGCGAGTTTGAAAAGGAACCGCCAAGTTTCGAGCTGCTTCTTTATAGTGAAAAAAAGACCGCACAGTGTGGGTCCCTGAAACCTGGTGTCGGGGGCGCTGAGAGCCCCCTGCGGCGCAGCCTCACATTCCACCCTCCCCCCCGCAACTTGGCCGGTCCCCGCCCCACACCCCGGCGGTGCCTGGTGGGCTCCTGCAGGTGGCTTTGAAAATACCCTTGGAGAGGTGTGAGCGCCCGAGTTAGGGATTAGGGATTGCAAATGCTAATGGAAATTGGGAGACGCTTTTCCACATTCCTTACCAGCTCTGAAACATTTTATGTAATTTATTTAAAGGGCGCCAGCACACCTGCCAATGTACGCATTTCATAAGGGCAGACGTCCTTCCGAGCGCTGCCGCTTCCTGCGCGACCCTAGTAACTGCGGGGCTGGCTTGAGACCCGGGCTCCAGCAGCTCGGGAGAACTCGCGGGTCTTAGAGTTGAGCACAGGGCCGTGAGCTCCACGGAGTGGATCCGTGTGGTCGGTGCCCTGACGCTTCACGGGACGGGAGGTAGACACCATTTCATCCCAGTGTTAGGAAATGTTTACGTGCTTAAAGATCATGTTCCGTGTCAGTGTTTTACACAATGTGCTCTTGCTAGTAGCAGAGTTTAAAAAATTTTTTGTTGTTGTTGTTGTTGGAGTTTCGGTTTTAAATCCTGGGACACTTACGCTGCAGTGTTTATCATCACTCCCTTCAGAAAGGCAGGTCTTGCCAAGTTCAGATCTCTGTACCTGAAGAGCCGGTGGCCGACCTGTAGTAAGGAGCCATTTTCTTTTACACAAGTTAAAAACCCGACGGGGTAGTGGCTATTTTTCGTGTTTTCTACTGAAGAAAATAAGCTCGAAAAGGTCCCTGCAGCAAGGCAGTGCGCCGGGCAGTGACGCCCCGACCGACATGGGTGTATTTCACGAGGGCTGCAGAACTGGGCCAGCCGGAAAGTGTGATCTAGTCCTTGAGACACACAGGCCAGTGGCATGGGGGAACGCGTGGTTTCCACACCGGCCTTCGCCGAGGCACGCGTGGTTTCCACACCGGCCATCACCGAGACCACCGGGGAAAACGCTTAGTCCTTCTGAGTAGGCCCCACGAAGCCACTCTTGGCCCATCTGAGGACCTGGGCGCCTCCCCTGCGTCCGTCAGGTTTCGGGACCATCTGGGTGGACGGACGCTCATTAGGCGTCCTGGTTCCTAAAGCCCCCGGGCTTGCTTCCTCATGGAGAATGCAGAGAAGTACAGGCCTGTAGGTAGCCACCCAGTCAGAAGTCGCTCCAGACAGAATGCCCCACGGGCTGGGACCAAACAAAGCTCACCCTGTTCTCTGCCACTTCACGGCGTTGTTTCCCAGCTCAGATTAGAAAATGGCACGGCGCTGGCACCCCGCTTCATCACACCCAGCGGGGCCTCTGCCTCCGCAGACATCCCCAACCTCTGGGAGGATGCGTCCAAGCTAAACACTTCCATGGAGACACCCAGTGTCTGTGGAACGGGCAGCTTTGAATCTGGACCAATAGCTCTGAACCATTTGCAGGAAAGAAGCCCAGCACTGGCGGCGGGGGCGGGGCGGGGGGCCAGGGGGCTGGGGGGCGGTGCAGGGTGACTCCTAGGAGCAGCAGGGGAGCTGCGCCACCGACCCCTTCTCTGGGATGGAGACCAGTGCAGTCCTAGGACAGGGGCGCAGTGAGCCTCCATCCCTGCAGGGCCCGCGGCCTGGGGCCACCAGCAGGCGGGACAGTTTAGCAAAAAGTTTTAGTCTAAACAGATGATAAGGGCTGTCATTTGTGTATAATTTTATGGTGCGGGTAAAAAGGTGGCTGGAGTTTTAAAAAAAAATGTACAGGCCGGGCGCCGCGGCTCATGCCTGTAATCCGAGCACTTTGGGAGGCCGAGGCAAGCGGATCACAAGGTCAAGAGATCGAGACCATCGTGGTCAACATGGTGAAACCCCATCTCTACTAAAAATACAAAAATTAGCTGAGCGTGGTGGCAGGTGCCTGTAGTCCCAGCTACTCAGGAGGCCGAGGCAGGAGAATCGCTTGAACCTGGGAGGTCGAGGTTGCAGTGAGCAGAGATTGCGCCACCGCACTCCAGCCTGGGTGACAGAGGGAGACTTTGCCTCGAACAAACAAAAAAACCTGTACAATGAAAAGAGAAAAAATGAAACGTTGTGGCTTCTCCACAGAAAACAGAACTTCCACTTGCCCAAGGTCAGCAAAAACAGCAAACTAAAACAAAACAACGCTCCAACATGCATACCAAAATCAGAAGTATTATTAGAAACTAAATCAGGCCACACCGAACGATGGCTAATCACTGCAGAATACCAGCCAGTGAAAGGGTCTCAGGAGAAGCCCGGGGCCACGTGGGACTGGCGGGTTTCTCGCCTCTGGAAAAGGCAGTGCCAGCGGGGCAGGCCCGAAGGAGCGCTCCGAAGAGCTTTGGGGTTGCCAGCCTTGACACGCGCACCCCTCCACCCGGGCCGACTCCCCTCCGCCCTCAGCCTCCCTCCATCTCCTGCTATTCCAGGTATCTGGTGTACGTGGTGCCGAGACCTCGGGGGAAGTTAGGACACGCGGCGGGAGAGGCAGGCCCAGGGCGGCCCCCAGCTAAGCAGCCCGGCCTTCCCGATCCCAGCCCGATCCCAGCCGCACACAAGCTTCGGGCCGCCGGGGATGGGACCCGAACCCTCCTTCCCGCCCCGCTCAAGGAGGTCATCTTTGGAGGTGCCCCTGGAAGGACCGGCGGGTTCCCCGCGGGGCGGGGGCACGCAGGGCGGATGTTTGTAGGCTGGGGACTCGCAGGAGAGGGCGGTGGGTGCCGGGCCCCCCGCAGGGGGTTGCAGGCCGAGGGGCGCGCCATG
>NW_012101587.1:747945-758442 GCF_000951045.1 Mandrillus leucophaeus | reverse complement strand
ACCCCCCACACCCCGCAGAGCCCCGTAAACGTCCAGCTTTCAAGTTTTCCCCGAGCTACCATGACCCCAGCCTTTTCTTTCATTTTCTCTTCTCTGTGTCAGAAATAAAGTTTCCAGGTAAACAAACCACAAATAACTCCCCACTTCCGAATAGCAGCGAGTGAGTGGGGTGGGCACCCCTGGGCCTGGGCCCCTCTCCCACTGCCCGGGGTCTCCTCTGTCCAGGTCACCCCAGGCTAGTCCCCGTCCACCCTATCTGTGTCCATCCTGAAGGCCTCGTGTCTACTTCCCCCCCAACCCCCCAGTGCGGAGGTGAAGCCGGAGGAGCTTGGCAAGCAGGGACCTCCGAGTCTGTAATGAGGGTCATATTTTCCATATCATTCCCTACTCTCTTTTAAAAAGTCCAACGTCTCGATCATTTTTGAAAATCAGCGCTCCAACCAAACCCGTGCTGCCTGCGGTTCATGACCCTCTGCTCCCCAGTCTTCCCTGCCCGTGCCTGGGTTCTAGGTCTTTGGGGTCAGTGGGAGCCAAGGCCGATGAGGGTGGGAGAGAGCCCCGCCAGAGGCCCTTCCCACCCCGGCTGCCTGTGGTCCTGGCGCCGCCTTCCAGAGCTGGTTCCAGTCCTCAGAGCTTGAGCCAGGGCATTTCAGCAGAAGAGTTTTCTACCTAACTGTGCCATGCAGGAGTGTCGTCCCACTCCTGACCTCTCTTTACGGGGTGAAAGTCGGTCCCACGAGAGTGTGGCCACCGGGGTGGCCCCTCTGGGATATGTCGGGGCGGAGGCTTCCACGCCTGTGCAGTCGTCCCGGTCGGGTGGGACCTCCAGGACACTCCCTGGTCGTTCACAGTGTGAATCACTGACCGTGGGCCTGCAACAGGCGCAGTGCGGCCGGAACCCAGCCCCTACACCCCAGTCAGAGGCGCGGGGGTGCTGCAGGACAGCGTGCAGCCCCAGCCCCTCGGCCCGGGCTGAAGATTTCACTGCTTTGCCTCCTGGAAGGAAGCACAGGGGGCAGTTATCCCCATGGAGCCGGGTCTGCCGGGCCCCCAGGGTGGGCTGTGCCGCACTGGGCGCCGTGTCTGGCTTGGCAGGTGCTCAGCGCATGCCCAGTGACAAGGGCCACTTCCCTGCCTCCGTGCACACGTGACTGCGTCACAGCAGCCGCAGGGGGAGGGCACCGCCGGCCCTCCTGTGACTGCACAGGTAACTCTAGGCTTATCCGGGAAGATGCACACGAGGCCAGTCTGTGCCCCTTGAGGCCTAGTCTCACAAGGACGCCAGTTGTTACACCATTTTGAGGTGGGCAGACTTCCTGGTGGCATCGGATGTGGGGACCCTGGTGAACTTGGGGTCCCTCCTGACCCGGAAGCAGGTGGCCTCCCAGGTGGGTTCAGGACACAGTCCTCCCCAGCACCCACCAGGCTCATTCCCCCCAAATGCTCCTTGAGCAGAAGGAGTGAAGCTGTGACCCTCACCCTCACCAGCACCCTGGGCCCTCTGGAGCTGCACTCTTCCCTGAGAACCCCGCAGAGCTGAGCTGCTGGCTCTCCAGGCTGCTTGTGAAACCTCTCTGCTGGGTCCTTGCCCCTCCAGAGACCACCGTGGTTTTGGGCTTTAGGAGTGGGGGCTCCGAGCAGGAGAGGCCAGAGCTGAGAAGAGCCCCTTCCTCCTTTTATGGTGTCAAGAAGTTGCTGGAAAAGGTTCTTTATGTATCACATATGTTAAGTGTACATATTATGTTTTCCTGTGAGACACCCGTGCTGTTTTCTCCTTTCTTTTTATTACCATTATTACTGCATTTTGATGATTAATTATTCAATGATGTTAATTATTTATATCACATTGTTAAATGATTACATTGACTCTCCAGCCTTTAACAAGTGATAGAAACTACTTCACGTTATTTCTGGGATGAGCCTGGATATAAATGAATAAGTCTGAGATCAGTTGCAAAGCAAGGCAAACTGGGTTTTATAGATTAGCTTAGCACAGAAAGTCAAGCTTTGTTGTAAAGGACGTGGCCAGCCCTGAGCCCAAGAGGCAGTGTGTCAACCGGACCCCCCGAGAAGGGGCTGTACGTCCTGGCAGAGCTGAGGTCAGTGTACCAGGGTCGAGAGCTGCATCCGCAGGGCGGTTGTGTGTGACCGGGAGCCTGGCCCACACCGCTGTGGCCCCCACCCCTTCCATCTCGCTGGACTTAGGTCTTCACGGGGCACTTTGAGGGAGGGGCTGTGCCTTGTTCTTTATTTCGAAAGTGCTCGGCAGGTGCGAAGAATAGATATTCAATAACCATTTGTTGGGACAATGAAAAGAGAATGTTGTAAATAATTTCCCAGGCGGGATGGGAGTGGTGTTTGGGCTTCCAGGGTCTGGCTCCTCGCTGTGTCCACCCAGGAGCAGGCCCCGGGCTTCCCTCTGCAGAGAGGAGGCCCCGCTCCCTTCTGGGGCTCAGGAAATAGCTGCTTCGCTGTCAGCTGGGAGGCGGGCGTGCCCTGCTTCCCGCCCCAGGGCTCCTGTTTTCTAAGTTATTTTGGCCAGCCGGGCTGCTGCCAGCACGGTCGCCGTGGCAACTCGGAGGAAATTGGCCAAGGCCTCTATGTTTGGGCTGGAGCCTCCCTGCCAGTCAGGGCCACCCTCCAAACCTCTGTGTGCCCGGGTCTGCCGCTGGCCTGTGCCCACTGCTGGGGCATTTAATGGTTCCCTGTGGAAAGAGAACATCTTATGCAGAAATGAAGCTTTGGAAGACTTTTATTCTCAAGTCCATTTTCACCAAATAGGATTTATCTTCCCCAAGAGGGCCTGAGGTGCCCTTGGCTGGTCAGGGGCTGCAGCAGGAAACCCGTGGCAGAGACACCTGGTGAGCAGAGAGGTCCCAGGACAGTGCTGAATTAGGAATGCGCTGTTGTTCAGGTTCAGTGTTTTAGGAGAGCGTTCCTGCTATTACCATGCACAGCTCACCGCCTGAGGTTCCAGAGGGGTTTCTGTGGAGGGTGGAGTTATCTGGCAGATTGGAATATTTCAGTTTTGTGTTGTGCTTTTCAAAGGAAGATCTCAGCTAGCCATGAACAACTCGGATATTTTTTAATTCCTTGAAAACAGAATTCAAAAAGGATGCTTTACAGTGATGTGTGCGTCTGACCAGGGGGAATATTGCAGTACCTCTGAGGAACGATGTCCCAGGTTGGGCCCCGGGCTGGACGAAGGACCCTTATTAAGGCGTTGGCGTGCGTATTTATGGAACATTAAATACTGTTTGTTTGCGCTGTGATGAGGCCATCCTATTTGCCTTTGTAAATCTTTCTTGCTGGCAGATTGTTGGGGGAACGGTGTCTGGGAAGCTGTTGCTGTCTGTCATGCCACGGGCCTGACCATGTCCTGGTGCCACTGTGAGGCAGCGTTTCCCGGGCCTACTAAGCACATTGCTTCCAACAGCACGGTCTTGGCGTGGATCGCTCTGCTTCGTTTTATTTCCAGTACATGCACAGTTGTCATCTGGCCTCACCCACAGCAGACTCCGTGGCTGTGTGGAGAGGTGACAGCAGTGCCTGGGGGTCCACCTGCAGTTCAGCCCCAGCACGTGCTGAAGAGGATGTTCCTTAAAATGAAAAATAACATCATCTGTGACGGCCGCCTCTCAGAGTTTGTGAAAGATGAGAGATCTGGCTGTGGCCGGAGTTGGTGATTCTTGTCAGCAGTGCTGGCCTGATGCGCAAGGCGGAGGTGTGGCTGTCCTGCCCTGCACACAGCGAGTGAGGGAGTGACCATCTGGGAACTGCGTGTTGTGAGGGGCAGGTGCCCGGGGGCTCAGCAGGGCAGGGTCTGCAAGGTTAGAATGCTGCCCGCCCGTAGGGAGCCCTGACCAGAAGTATTTCATGTATTAATTTAATGTCATGCACCAATACAGTTTTTTGTGGTCGTTCAGAAACGAGAAAGGTATGTGGTTCTGCAGTGAATTATTTCTCAGAGTGAGACAGATCACTTTTAACAGCTCTGACATGTGGAACTTGCTGAGGCCAGTGGGACTGGGCCGGCCTGAGAGCTGGTGCTCCCCGCGTGGCCACCTGTGTGTCATGGGGCACCTGATGGCTGAGCAAGCCGGTGAGGATCAGGGGACTCAAAAGTGGGGAGATGGTGCCTTCAGCGGAGGGGCCATGCCGTTACCTTCTGTTAAGGGATTTTGAATGTGCTCTCCGTGATCATCGCCTAGAATCCAGCTCTGTCTCCCTGCTCACCTGCACTGTAATTTAATGAACCCTCCTTGGCAAAGAGCCAGGCGCTCCAACACGGTGGCCAGGGAGTGGGGTCACCGACCTCGGCGGTGGCGTCTGGCGTGACATGAGTCAGCCAAGCAGCTCAGAATCATTAAGAAAGTTACTGGGAATATTTTCCTTTCATGTAAATATGACCCCTTTGAATAGTTAACTCAGATTTGAATATGGTTTAGGTGGGTCATGAAACCAAATTCACTGGGAGCTGGAAGGGAGGGGCTCACAGCCAGGACAGTGGCCCCTGGTGTGTGGGGCTTGGCCTCTGGGGGCAGCTTGACCCCCCACCTTGCTCTTGTTCTAGGAAGAACAAGGGAACTTTATCCACCACCCGCCCTCCAAGGACCTGGGCAAGGGATCCTAATGAAATTCAGGCATTTGAGCTTTCATTTTGCCATTATTTGATCAGGGAAAACTCATGCTTAGGTGAGCCCTTTTTGTTTTTTAATAAAAGCTTTATGGTGTTTCTTTGCCTCATTGAATCAGGTTTTATTGCAATACTTTAGTTTAAATAAAGGCCCCCTGGTGCCCTGGGCGTCCGTGGGCCTCGCTGCATGCACTTCCTGCTCTGGCTGCGGGTGGAGTCTCCTCCTCTTCCTCACTTCCCCTCATGCCCGGGCCCCTGTCACATAAACATCAAGGGCTACAGCCCCAGAGGACTTGCACACAGAGACCTGTGAGGTCCGCCTCCCCTTTCCTGCCCCGTTTCATCTAGAACCTTCCGGTGATCTGGCTCTAGTACCCCATGTGACCCAGCTCTGGGCTCTGCCACTGGCTGGGCACCCGTTTCAGGGCTGAGTACTGTGGGAGGGTGAGTGGTGGGGAGGCCCCAAGATTTGCTCTGTTAATTGCTAGGATTTTAAAAAATTCTTCAGAATTACCTTCCTACCAACAAATGGTAGTTCAACTGTGGCATCAGCTGTCTTGGAAATAAATATTCTTTTGATTGGGAAACAGGAAGTGTAGGAATCTGTACATTAATCAACTGCAGTTAAGCCCCCTTTGAGGTCTGGACAGTGAGGGGAAGTGTGTGGAGCAGGTAGGGCCTGAAGAGCCAGTTGAAGGCCACGGATACCTCCAAGAGGAAGTCAGGGTGTGGGAGGGAGGTTGGGCTCCCGTGATCGGATCCCCGCCGCCTTCATGTTCCCTCAGCTCCGCTCCCGTGCTTCCGCGTCTCCTGGAGTTGATGGCTGGTTTGAGACGGAAGCTCATTCCTAACGGAATGTCATATTTCTGCTCCAACAGGCGAAAGGGCTTCTAGACAAATAAGCGGGCCCAGCACTAAGTGTAGGTGTGAGTTCCTGCGCTGGTGTGTATAATGTAGCATTTCTGGCTAAGGAATATCTTTCAGACAACTTTTGGTGAGAATGCAGAGTAGTGAACAGGTGGCTCGGCATGCTGCCTCAGCGGGAACCCCCCAGGAGCCGCAGACCTGTGAACAGGTGGCTCTGTGTAGTGCCCCAATGGGAACCCCCCAGGAGCCGCAGGCCTGCGCTCGACAAAACCCCCTCATTGGTCCCCCACCCCGCCTTCCTTGTGTCCACCGTGGGACCCCCAGACGCAGAGCTAGTCATGGCTCTGTGGGTCTCCTGCAGCACTGTGCGCTGGGCAGACATCAGGGCTGGCCTAGCATGGGCACCCGGGCGTGTGGGGCACCGGGCAGAGGGGGACCTGCCTGTGTGGCCTGTTGTCCAGCGGGTCTGATGCAGCTGGCTCAGGAGCTTTGCACGGGCCACGGAGGGGCCACTGTGACGCCCAGGCGGAGCGCTCAGAGGGCTACTGCTTGCCTGGCCCAGAGCCCCCCAGGTATCACCAGCAGATCGGAGGACAAATTCTCCTTGGAAGCCTCACCTTCTCCAGGAAGCTGCTTTCCAGCTCCATTTTTAGAAAGATGGTCGCCGAAGTTTTAGCATTGGAGCCTGGTGTTTGCCTGAAGTGTCCAGTGAGCATGGAGCGTGGCGTGGAGTATGGGGGGCCCAGTGGATGACACGGGTGGTCAGTCCCGGCGCTGGCGTTTCGCGGCTGGGGCAGCCCCCGGGGATGGTGTGTGTGTCCTGACCAGAGGCCAGGCTGGATGCTGGCATTGGCGTCAGGATGCCCAGCTCCAGCTCCACCCCAGGCCCCGCCTGTGGCTCTGGGAAAAGAAAGACCTCCTTATTGATTGATTTATTGATTTGACAGAGTCTTGCTCTGTCACCCAGGCTGGAGTACAGTAGTGTGATCGCAGCTCACTGCAACCTTCACCTCCCGGGCTCAAGCGATCCTGCTGCCTCAGCCTCCCGAGTAACTGGGACTACAGGCGCGCGTCACCTTGCTGGCTACTTGTATTTTTTGTAGAGATAGGGTTTCATCATGTTGCCCAGATTGGTCTCAAACTTCTGACCTCAGGTGATCTGCCCCCTCGGCCTCCCAAAGTGCTGGGATTACAGGTGTGAGCTGCCACCGTGCCTGGCCACCTCCTGGATTTATTGACAATTCCTATTCTCTCTTGGGTGCAGGAGACTGCATGGCTCCCGTCCTCTTGAGGGCATTTCTTTATGATGGGGAAGGCGGGACTGGGGCCTGGCTAGCACCATCCCCAAGGTGCTCAGCCTTAGCTAAGGGGCCCTTCCCGTACAAAGACGTCCTGAGCAGGTCTCAGCTCCCACCTCTGAGAGCTTCTGGTCACACCTGTGAGGTGTGGCTCCATCGCAGTTCCGTTTCTTTCTCTTTGTCACAGCTCTGGCCCCTGAGTGTCTGGAATTTCCAGAAGGCAGCTGTGACTCCTGGCATTGAGGCCACAGTGTGTCCTCTTACCAGGCCGCCATGCCGTGTTTCCCACCTATCTGCGCGTTAGAACCATTTCTGTTAGTAAATACAGTGGGGTTTGGATTGGTATTTTGAGACCCTCGATTTTCTTGGCATTTATCCTTGTTGGTTTCTGAACTACAACTTAGCGGAAAGACAGTACTGTCCTTGAATAAAAATCTTCCAGCCAGTGCATTTGCACCAGGAGATGAATATAGGATTTCCATGTGCTTGTTTGTATTATTTAGAGGCCTGGGAATACCCATCTCCAGGCATGTAATCATGAGGTTCCAAGATGTCATAAAGTCTTTTCAAATCAGAAATCCAGAAGCACATCTTTCCTGTTAAAATTACTAATTTCCCTAATAATGATTTTAAAAAATATTTTGAGTGTAATTAACACATAATGATCCTTAGAATTAGCTGTGTACCGGAATCTTCTGTTTTGTTCTAAAAGATGGATTCCTAGGACATGAGCCAGTTTCAAAATCTCCGTGAGGGGGATTTCAGAGTCTATGTTTTCATCCAATCCTTGAGGAGTTTTCTTTGTAGCTGGTGATGAGGGCACCTAAACAGTGAAAGGCCTATTAAAATCTGTTTACATCTCTAGGTCCTTAGATCTAAAACACATCCATCCATCCATCCATCCACCCACCCATCCACCATCCATCCATCATCAAACCATTATTTCTCCATTCCCTTTCCATCCATCCATCATCCATCTATCCATCGTCATCCATCCATCATCCATCTATTATTCCTCCATTCCCTATCCATCTGTCCTCCTCATCATCCATCCTTCCATCATCCATCCATTATTCCTCCATTCCCTATCCATCCATCTGTCCATCCGCCCATCATCATCATCCATCCATCCATCATTCATTATTTCTCCATTCCCTATGCATCCATCCATCTATCATCATCATCCATCCATTATTCCTCCATTCCTCATCCATCTGTCCTCATCCATCCATTATTCCTCCATTCCGTATCCATCCATCCATCATCATCCATCAATTATCCATCCATCCATCATTCATCCATTATTCCTCCATTCGCTATCTACTCATCCATCTATCCATCCATCCATCATCATCATCCATCCATTATTCCCCCATTCCCTATCCATCCATCTGTCCATCATCATCATCCATCCATCATCCATCCATTATTTCTCCATTCCCCATCCATCCATCGTCCATCCATCATCATCCATCCATCCATCCATCATCCATCCATCATCATCATCCATCCATTACTCCTCCATTCTCCATCCATCCATCCATCCATCATCATCCATCCATCATCCATGCATCATCATCCATCATCCATCCATTATTCCTCCATTCACTATCCATTTATTCATCCATCCATCATCCATCCTTTATTCCTCCATTCCTCATCCATCCATCCATCACCATCCATTCATCCATCCATCCATGCATCCACCAGTTATCTATCATGCCTCCATCCCCAATCCATCATTCATCCATCGCTTACCTGTCCATCCATCCATCATCCAGCCATTCATCCACCCACCCATCCACCCTTCATAGCCCATCTCTTCATCCTTCATTTCTCCCTCGTTTGTCCATCACCATCCATCCACCCACCTACCCTCCATCTACCCATCATCCCCTCACCCACCATGTCCATCATGATCCATCCATCAGTTTATTTACCTGTCTGTCCATCATCCATTGTCCACCCACCCACCAACCATTCATCCATTAAACAAATTGAACACACTTTATGTGCCAGGCACAGTCTTTGGCTCTGAAAACAGTGGTGAGCCAGAATAGACTAAGACGTCCAAATGTTCTGCCTTCATGGAACTTAGGTTTCTGTTTGTCAAAGAGATGACAGTGTGAGATGAATGAGTAAAAACATGCTGTTAGATTGTGATACGTATTTAGGAGAAAAAATAAACTAGAGAAGGAGGGCCCACATGTTGAGTTTGGGGTTTAAATGAAGATGGGGTGGTTCGGGAAGGTGGTTTTTGAATGAAGAGTGGAACTGGTGAGGACTCGGCTGCCTCTGTCTGGGAGGGACCTTCGGGGGCTTGTGCTGCTGTTGGGGGAGGAGGGCAGGTGGGCAGTGAGGGGCTCATGGGGACCTGTTACTCCAAGTGGCCTGGAGCTGTCGGGCAGTGTAGTCTCAGGGCGTTGGCAGAGGCCCGCTCCGTGGGGTCTGAGGCCCCCCAGTCGTTCGTCAAGGCCAGGGGCTGCCGGTTGCCCTGAGGTCATGGGTTTCTGCTTTGTGATGCCCAGCCCCTCATGCCACCATCTGCTTCTTTTTCTCTCTAGAACACTATGGCTATGCGTCCTCCAACGTCAGCCCTGCCTTGCCGCTCCCCACAGCACACTCTACCCTGCCGGCCCCATGCCACAACCTTCAGACCTCCACACCGGGCATCGTCCCGCCAGCGGATCACCCCTCCGGGTACGGAGCAGCTTTGGACGGTGGGCCCACGGGCTACTTCCTCTCCTCCGGCCACGCCAGGCCAGATGGGGCCCCTGCCCTGGAGAGTCCTCGCATCGAGATAACCTCATGCTTGGGTCTGTACCACAACAACAACCAGTTTTTCCACGATGTGGAGGTGGAAGACGTCCTCCCCAGCTCCAAACGGTCCCCCTCCACGGCCACGCTGAGTCTGCCCAGCCTGGAGGCCTACAGAGACCCCTCGTGCCTGAGCCCGGCCAGCAGCCTGTCCTCCCGCAGCTGCAACTCAGAGGCCTCCTCCTACGAGTCCAACTACTCGTACCCGTACGCGTCCCCCCAGACGTCGCCATGGCAGTCTCCCTGCGTGTCTCCCAAGACCACGGACCCTGAGGAGGGCTTTCCCCGCGGGCTGGGGGCCTGCACGCTGCTGGGTTCCCCGCGGCACTCCCCCTCCACCTCGCCCCGCGCCAGCGTCACTGAGGAGAGCTGGCTGGGTGCCCGCTCCTCCAGGCCCGCGTCCCCGTGCAACAAGAGGAAGTACAGCCTCAACGGCCGGCAGCCGCCCTACTCACCCCACCACTCGCCCACGCCGTCCCCGCACGGCTCCCCGCGGGTCAGCGTGACCGACGACTCGTGGTTGGGCAACACCACCCAGTACACCAGCTCGGCCATCGTGGCCGCCATCAACGCGCTGACCACTGACAGCAGCCTGGACCTGGGGGACGGCGTCCCTGTCAAGTCCCGCAAGACCACCCTGGAGCAGCCGCCCTCGGTGGCGCTCAAGGTGGAGCCCGTCGGGGAAGACCTGGGCAGCCCCCCGCCCCCGGCCGACTTCGCGCCCGAAGACTTCTCCTCTTTCCAGCACATCAGGAAGGGCGGCTTCTGCGACCAGTACCTGGCGGTGCCGCAGCACCCATACCAGTGGGCGAAGCCCAAGCCCCTGTCCCCTGCGTCCTACATGAGGTGAGCTGGCGGCAGGGGCGGGGCTGGGAGGGG
>NW_012101587.1:742244-747690 GCF_000951045.1 Mandrillus leucophaeus | reverse complement strand
TGGGCAGGTGGGCTCCTCATGGAGCCGGGAGGGAGCGTCTCCCCACGTCTGCCTCCTCTTTCTGCGGCCTTTTCCCTGGGCGCCTCGCCCCTGCCTCCGTCTGCTCGTTTCCCGTCTGAAGTCTCCAGTCCTCTCCGATCAGGGCCCTGCTGATCTGTCTCTGCAAACACCCATTTCTAAGAGGGCGGCGCTGCTGGCGGTCAGGGCTTCCACGTGGGAATTCCGGGAGACGCCATCCGCGCCTCAGGCGGGCTCACACACGCGCAGTGTCTTCCTCGGGGAATTGCACGTGCCGGCCCCCCGCGGTGGTCGCCGGCTGCTCCCGCTTCCTCCCCCGCCGTAATTGCCAGCCCTGCCTCGGGTGCAGATGGGACCGCAGCTCCGCAGTGCCCCGGAGCCCCCAGCCCGCGCTTCGGAACAGCGCGGCCTCCTGCTCCCCGGAGACGCTGGCTGCGGCATCAGGCTGGGGGAGCTCATGCGCCTCCTCCTTTGGGTCCCAGGTTGTTGGTTTTTCTTTTTAACGGTGTGAGGGGCTGCTGGGACTCCGCTGGGTCCACTTAACCAGCCGGGTGTGTTTATCTCTAACGAAACAGCTTTCCCAGCAGGTGGGCTGCGAGTGGCCCCTGAGAGTGCTTTCTGCTCCGGGATTTTTATCTGAGGCACGAAAACGTCCGCACAGGCGGTCGAGGGCAGTGCCCCATGGCCCGTGACGTCAGGGCTGCCGCTGTATCCTCAGGAAGAGGCGTTTGCCACGCGCAGCCCGGGGCATTCCAGACTGGGTGTTTTCCTGTTGTTTTTTTTTTCGTTCTTCCCCATTCCCCACCCCCTACTCCTTTTTTATTAGTGAGCACTCGGGAGGCGAGACCAGGCGGCAGGGAGGGCAGGTGCAGCCCCCATGCCTGCAGGGTGAGGAAGGCGAGCAGTGAGGGTGCTCTGGGAGGACCCGTCTCTGCTCTGGTCTCAGAATTAGAGCTGCAAGCAGGTGACGTTCCTCCAGGCTGGGAACGAACCCACCTAAACCTCCCTGAAGGCTTGTGTCAAAGAAACAGTGTGAGAGCTGACAGTGTTTTGAGCAGCCGGATGGCTGATTCTGCCTTTCTGCTGGTGTGATACTTAGAATCGTGGTCAGCTGAGGTTTCGAGAGAAAGCAAGGATCACCACTGGTTCTTCTTGATTTGCAGTCAAGACCTTTCTATCCCAACTTCTGTTTTCAATACTTTAAGGTTTAAAAGGCTGGCATATTCTAGGTTATCACAACGAGCCTATGTCAGGACCTGGACTGAATTTACAATAAAAATCCCATCCAGTTGGAGGCATTGGGAAAATTTAAGAACTGTTTCTGCCTCTGCTATACTATCACTGTCGTCGTGTAAGTAAAAGTAAAAGCGCCGTGGCACTGACTCTCCAGCACGTGGTCACGTACACTGCGCTTCATGGTCTCCACGGTGACAAAGTCGTCCATCACCGTGAACTTGACTGAACTGGTGAGATAAGGGAAGAGTGATGTTGTCGAGGTGTAACTGGGACATAACGCAGTGGTGAACCTTTGGGTGAACCCCGCGTGTTTGTTTCCTGGGGCTGCCCTGGCAAGGTCCCGCGGACGAGTGGCCTTACCAGCAGGAAGATTTTCTCTCAGGGTCCTGAGACTGGAAGCCAAGATCGGGGCTTTCTTTTGGAGGCTGTGAGGGATCATCTGCCCAGCCTGTCTCCCTGGCTTGGAGCCGCCGTCTTCTCCCCATGACTCCTATCTCGCCATCCCCCGTGCATGTCTGTTTCCAGATGTCCCCTTTCATGAGGACACTGGTCCTGCTGGGTTGGGGCCACCCTGGTAGCCTCATTTGAACTTCATTGCTCTGTAAGGACCATCTCCCAGACACAGTCCCACACTGGGCAGGACTCCATTATGTGAGTTTGCGGGGAACACCGTTTGGCCCTCAGCCCCAGTCTTACAGTCCCAGTAAAAATGGCAGGCAGCCTTTGAAAGCACAAGCTCGTCCTGGTTCCTTCTCCGTCTCCTGGGTGGCGAGGTGTCCACAGGGACATCATGTTCTGGTGGGCACGGCCCCTCCTGCCCACCCTTGGGCCTGTGTTTGGTGTGGAGGTTGGAAAGTATAGGAGGCTGTTTTTTCCCTCTGCTTGGGAGTTTCAGCAAGAATTCCGTGGCCATGTGACCCTGTTAGCTTTATCTCCTGGCTGCAGAGTGCCCGGTTAGGTGTGATGCCTGAAACATTTCTGAGCATTAACACAAACAAAGCTCGGTAAATATGTCCCACACTCGCTTCTGGGGTTTGCAGTTAACCTTTTCCCACTGTTCTGGTTCCACATCAAATATGTTTCCTGGTTCCTTGTGCTCTGTTTCCAAGCGACCTCGTCAGCGGGTGCCCCGGGGCAGCTGGAAGCCACAGCAGAGATGAAATGTTAAGTTTTTTACCAGCAAGGTGGAGGGGCCAGACTTCCTTCCCCAGGAATGCCTCTCCGTTGGTCACACGCAGCAGCTCCGGCCAGCGTGGAAAACGTCACCAGGATCTCGGGCTGTGCAACTAGAAAGTTGTATTTTTAATCATCTCCAAAGTTTGGGATGGAGAATGTACAACATGCCCATCTTCTCCCCGCCGTGGTAGAGAACTGCTGCTCCGTTAATCCTGTCCTTATGCCAGAAGGAGCTTTCTAGTGGAAAGTGTGCTGTGTGCATCCTTCCTGGGGACCTTCCAGGGTTGTTGTCCTTTGAGGCCTTTTGTTGCTTGTTGAGTACCTGTGGCACCCAGTCCTATGCAGAGCCTCTGAGAGGCCCACAGTGGTCAAAGAACAGTGCTGAATTCTTGCTACAATTGAAGCAATGATAATGTTTGTGAAGTTAGTAAGAGTAGGTGATAGAACCTTGGTAGTTTTAGAGTTTGGAGCTATTTTGGAGCTCAGCGGAATGATGTGTCTGTTGTCAAAGCTTGGGAGGACTGGCACCAGAACCACAGGCCACCTGCCAGAGCCCTACAAATTAGAATCTTAAGCTGTGAATTCTGGCATCAGAAAGGAGTGGTTTTCTTCCCGCCTTGCTTCTTTCCAGGGATAATGACGGTGATCATAGCAAGTGCTCCCAGGGCACCTTTCCGTGTGCCGTTGAGGGTGTAAGGAGGTGTTGCGGGGCTGCGTCTGGAGGAGGCCAGGGCGAGAGTGCATGTTGAATGCTGTGCTTGTTATTTATAAATAGTGGTTCTCAGATGGTGGCTTTTAAAGATTTCATATTGACCTACAGGAACTAAAGTCTACGTGATTGCTTCCTCATTCCTTCATTGTTCGGCCTCCTCCACCTGGGCACCTGCCACAGGCCATGTGTGTCCATGTCCAGGTCTGTCTGTGCCGACATCTTCTCCTCTTTGAGCATCAGCCTCTGGAAAGTGTCCCTGTCAGCGTCTCCACACGTCTCACTCTCTGCACCCAGACAGTCTCCGGAGTTGCCTTTGTAGAAGCAAGGTCGTAGGGGAATTGGAAAGGCAGAGCTATTTTAACTGAATTTATCGGTGACTTTAACAGCACAATTCTTGAATTGAATTTCTTTTTATTTTATTTATTTATTTTGAGACGGAGTCTCGCTCTGTCGCCCAGGCTGGAGTGCAGTGGCGCGATCTCGGAGCTCCGCCTCCCGAGTTCCCGCCATTCTCCTGCCTCAGCCTCCTGAGTAGCTGGGACTACAGGTGCCCGCCACCTCGCCCGGCTAGTTTTTTGTATTTTTAGTAGAGACGGGGTTTCAACATGTCAGCCAGGATGGTCTCGATCTCCTGACCTTGTGATCCGCCTGCCTCAGCCTCCCACAGTGCTGGGATTACAGGCGTGAACCACCACACCCAGCCCTTGAATTCAGTTTCTACACGTGAAACATTGCCTGTTAGAGCTGAATGTTTAAAGAAAAAGAATTTCTAAGGGGCGAGATAGGCTAATGAACAGTGTTTACTTAGAGCCTGCTTGGTTTCAATGATCAGAAATAGCTGTTAGGTTGGTACAATAATGTATTTTCAAATCTCCTGACTGGGCGCAGTGGCTCACACCTGTAATCCCGGCACTTTGGGAGGCCAAGGCAGGTGGATCACCAGAGGTCAGAAGTTCAAGACCAACCTGGCCAAATTGGCAAAACTCCATCTCTACTAAAAGTACAAAAATTAGCCAGGCGTGGTGGCGGGCGCCTGTAATCCCAGCTACTCAGGAGGCTGAGGCAGGGGAATTGCTTGAACCCAGCAGGCCGAGGTTGCAGTGAGCTGAGATCGCGCCACTGTACTCCAGCCTGGGTGAGAGGAGCGAGACTCTGTCTCAAAACAAACAAACAAAAACCTCTTTATTTCAGACATTGTTTAAGTTTTGGGCTGCAATATTGTAGATTTTAGCAATATCAGTCATTTTTCTGCTATGCATAGTATTAGTTTCAAAAGGCCTGAGAAAACTTTCACCCTTGCGTTTCGTAAGTTATCGGAAAGTTTCAGAGTTTATCAGAATTTGGAAAAAGATCATATAAGCCCAGCGCGGTAACAGGTAGACTCTGTCTTCTCTTTCACAGACACGTGTCCACTGCCAGGCTCGGTAGTGATTCCTACCGCATTTGAATGCCTTTGCTCTTGTGGCTCTGGTATCTGAGGGGTTCAGGCCCCGGCAGTGTTGGGGGAACAGTGAAGGCTTTTGAGAGCTCCCAGGCCCTGTAGTGGGGCTGTCTCTGGGCTCTGGTGCCGGACTGTCCAGACCTCCATGTCCCTGGGCACTGGTGGACCCTTTGGCGTGATGGTGAACATAGTCTCTAAGGCGTTGTACCGAACCCCAGCATAGCAGGACACGTAAAGTGGTGGCTGTGGGGTCTTCCCCGAGCTTCCCGCTGCCGTCACCTCCTGGGAAGACGGTTAGCAAAGAAGCCGAAGGTGTCCAGTTGCCCCATGGTTTGTAAAACGCTGGCATGGGCTGGAATGGCTCAGGACTGACTGCCACTGCATCTCCTTGTAAGCCCCTCCCTTTCCGGGAAGGGAAACCACCCCGCAGCCCACAGGCCACAGCCAGCCTCGAAGCCACGTCGCCCTGGCTCTGGTTCCCACTACGCCTGGCTGGGGCATCCCCCCCAGCAACCTGCCCTGCTGTTTTGGGAACTGGACAGGCCTCAGCCGGCCTTCTGGCTCCCGGCATGCGTGTCAGGCCCTGGGGAGTCTCCAGTCTCTCCTGTGGGTACTGTGCTGGGCTGACTCTGAAGGGTCTTGAAGAACGTGGCCATGTGCCTCCCTGGCATTCACAGTGGTGGCTCTGGAGCTTGTGTTTGGCTGAGCAGACCAGCAGGTGACTCGCACAAGCCGGACAGTCCCCAGGAAGCCCTCAGCTGTGGTGGGAGATGGGTTGTGGCAGGAGATGGGAAATGGGCTATACCAGGAGATGGGCTGTGGTGGGAGATGGGAGATGGGCTATACCAGGAGATGGGCTGTGG
>NW_012101587.1:738832-739599 GCF_000951045.1 Mandrillus leucophaeus | reverse complement strand
TTCCCAATTTTGAGATTTCCTAAGCTGCCTATGGCCCCGCTGGGAGGAAGTGTCTGGTCCTGATGTGCATCGGTGACCACAGACAAAACAGGATTTGCTCCTGCGCCTGGCTTCTGAGCAGCGAGGAAGGTGGGCCTGGGGGTGGGTGCTCCGGCAGCCGGGCAGCCGCAGGAACTTCCTGCCTTGGGATTAAACTTGAGTCAAGAGTTGGAAGACAACAGTTATTCACATTCAAAACTAGACTCTTAGGTGCAAATTAATGTTTCTTGGATTCTTGAGCAAAACGTTTTCTATATTATGATGGGATTTTCTTTTTTATAAGTGCTTCTAGAATATCTCTGGAAGTTGGGTTAGACACACAGGGATTAGTCGGCTTTTGGTAGAGACAGTAGAGGTAAAGGCCACACCAGACGCCGTGTGCACCCCCCAAGGTTTCCCGTGTGAGACCATGTGACCTGCACGCCGCGTCCCATTGGCACCAGGCTGTGCGACAGATGCATTTCCAGGCGAGGTCGCTGCAGAGGAGAAGAGGGGGACGCGTTTCCAGGCGACGTCGCTGCAGAGGGGAAGAGGGGGACGCGTTTCCAGGCGACGTCGCTGCAGGGGGGAAGAGGGGGACGCATTTCCGGGCGAGGTCGCTGCAGAGGGGGAGAGGGGGACGCATTTCCGGGCGACGTCGCTGCAGAGGGGAAGAGGGGGACGCGTTTCCGGTCGACGTCGCTGCAGAGGGGAAGAGGGGGACGCATTTCCGGGCGACGTCGCTGCAG
>NW_012101587.1:735737-736787 GCF_000951045.1 Mandrillus leucophaeus | reverse complement strand
AGATGGGCTGTGGTGGGAGATGGGAGATGGGCTATACCAGGAGATGGGCTGTGGCGGGAGATGGGAGATGGGCTATACCAGGAGATGGGCTGTGGCGGGAGATGGGCGATGGCTGGGCCTGTCCTCTGTGGTGCTGTGGATGCGTCCTGCTTATACCCAGTTTCATTGCAATGTTGGAATCTGTCCTTGGTCCCTGCCACCGTGGGATGGGAGGAGCCCCCGGCACCCTGCCTTCTTCCTACCCTTCCTGTGGGTCTGCAGGGCTCGGGGTGTTGATGGAGACTGTGGGGGTCAGGGGAGCCAGCAGTTTCTTTGTGTGATGGCGGGAAGAATCCATGTGCTGCCCTGCCATGCCCTGTGATGCTCTGTGGTGGGGAGCTGTCCGGCCAAAGTCAGGCGCTGAATGGCCACCTGACCGTGGACACGGCTGAGGCCACTTGCCCGGGGCTGTCCAGTCACAACCAACAGGACTGGACTCTGTGCCGTAATGAGCAGACCCCACAGCCTGCATCCCAGACTCCACCCGTGCTGGGACCGCGACTCCCAGGAGACCTGGCGAGCTCAGCCCTCTTGTCGCGAGGCCTGTACGGGGTAGGGGCAGGTGTCACGGGGACCCTTGGCCCGGACTGGCCTTCTGCTCTCATCACCAAGATGTGGAGCCTTCTGGGGTCAGAGCCCAGTCGATGGCTTTACGCAGCCCGCGGTGTCCTTGGAGCCACAGCTCCCTGGAGAAGGCACTGTGTCTGCCAGCCTCCGTGGGCGAGGGGCTCAGCGTTAAGAAGATCTTGCCTCCTGATTGCACGAGCACCCTGGTCTTAGCTCATTTGCTCCTTCTTGAGCCGCTTCGGTAGCATTTGGCAGCCCACAGCTTTCTACC
The DNA here is from genome assembly GCF_000951045.1 of Mandrillus leucophaeus. Lineage (NCBI taxonomy): Eukaryota > Metazoa > Chordata > Mammalia > Primates > Cercopithecidae > Mandrillus > Mandrillus leucophaeus. The sequence continues at coordinate 735,910 of NW_012101587.1, read as the reverse complement.
TGCGTTGTTTAGTTTGTTTCTGCTGTTAAGGAGTTCACAGCTGACACTTGGAGGGCGGGGTTTGCAACAGCAGTTTCTGATGGGAAGGACTGGCGTGAGGGTGCGAGGAGGCTGCAGAAGCCGAGGGCCTGCGCGTTCTCCCAGGGCGTGTGTGGAAGGGCCAGGGCGTCTTC
>NW_012101587.1:729944-731286 GCF_000951045.1 Mandrillus leucophaeus | reverse complement strand
GTTTCCGGGCGACGTCGCTGCAGAGGGGGAGAGGGGGACGTGTTTCCGGGCGACGTCGCTGCAGGGGGAGAGAGGGGGACGCGTTTCCGGGCGACATCGCTGCAGGGGGGAAGAGGGAGGCCCCTCCAGGAGGGTCGCATAGATGTTGACTTTGCCGTGCGGGGACTCATGTACCAGGAACCCCGGAGACCCATCCGCAGCTTGATTCTGCTTCCCAGGGCCAGAGGTTCTAGCTTATGGAAGGAGCGTTTTCTCGCCGGAAACATGGAGCCCACACACACTTGTACGCTGGAAGCCGTAATGTGTGTCAGGAATGTGGTCTGATGGCGTGCAGAATCAGTATTGTGCCTTCGCCACCTCTGACCCCCATCACAGCAGTTCTGAGGCTTGTGGGGCACCCCAGCTCCTCTCCCTCTGCACAGGCCGCTGTTCCTGGAACTCAAGGGTTCCCCAACACCAGGGTGACACGTGGCACAGACCAGGAATCGCGAGGCAATGCTGGCCTCCTCCCACGGGCAGACAGGCCGAGTGTGTTTCCAGAGACTGGGCCGTCCGCAATAGCGCCTGGATGACGTCTGCTTTCACCTGGAGCCCTGGCTGCGAGGGGCGGTGCGGGACAAGGGCCACTCTGGGGGCCTGGGAACACAGTGTCAGGGCCTGTGGGGGTGGAGAGCAGGGATCAGCCTCTTTTTGTGGATGAGGAAATGGAGACTAGCCACGTGGAAACTTCTAGGCATCAAGGGAAGGGTAAGAAGCTGTCAAGCCTTCAGGTTTCGGTTCTGGACAGGTGTAGTGCAGGTATTGGAGCACTTTGGGCTCTGAGGTCCATGTGGCCCAGCGGCCTCCAGGTGTCAGCTCCGAGGCAGGGTCGCCGTCCACAAGCCATGCTGCAGGCACAGAGACCAGGAGAGGGCTGTGAAGCGACTCCGTGTTTACTGGGCTGAAGCAGCAGCTCTTGGCGGTGCCGCCACCGCGGGCTGCATCCTGTCCCCGTGGCAACCTCACAGCTGAGCGTGAAGCTGGAAGCTTGGATGCCTCTTGCTGCTGGGTCTCCTCTGATCCCGAGGGCCAAGGGTGCTCCGTGGTTCCAGGCGTCAGAGTCTCAGCATCCTTTGTTTTGGCAACATTCACGACAGGAGTCCTTGGAGAGTGACATGTCCCTATTTTGAAAGATCCCTTAGGTGATTGGAGAAGCCACTGTATTTGTTGTAGCTCCAAGTATTACCTGTGACTCACCTGGGCTGCTGTCCAGTGAACATCCAGAATGCGGTCATTTCTTGTGAAACCCCCAGGTTTCCCATAGGTCCAAGCTGAGGTTGAGTGAACTCTGAGCGCTGAGCCG
>NW_012101587.1:727543-729894 GCF_000951045.1 Mandrillus leucophaeus | reverse complement strand
GGGGGCCTGGGAACACAGTGTCAGGGCCTGTGGGGGTGGAGAGCAGGGATCAGCCTCTTTTTGTGGATGAGGAAATGGAGACTAGCCACGTGGAAACTTCTAGGCATCAAGGGAAGGGTAAGAAGCTGTCAAGCCTTCAGGTTTCGGTTCTGGACAGGTGTAGTGCAGGTATTGGAGCACTTTGGGCTCTGAGGTCCATGTGGCCCAGCGGCCTCCAGGTGTCAGCTTCGAGGCAGGGTCGCCGTCCACAAGCCATGCTGCAGGCACAGAGACCAGGAGAGGGCTGTGAAGCGACTCCGTGTTTACTGGGCTGAAGCAGCAGCTCTTGGCGGTGCCGCCACCGCGGGCTGCATCCTGTCCCCGTGGCAACCTCACAGCTGAGCGTGAAGCTGGAAGCTTGGGTGCCTCTTGCTGCTGGGTCTCCTCTGATCCCGAGGGCCAAGGGTGCTCCGTGGTTCCAGGCGTCAGAGTCTCAGCATCCTTTGTTTTGGCAACATTCACGACAGGAGTCCTTGGAGAGTGACATGTCCCTATTTTGAAAGATCCCGTAGGTGATTGGAGAAGCCACTGTATTTGTTGTAGCTCCAAGTATTACCTGTGACTCACCTGGGCTGCTGTCCAGTGAACATCCAGAATGCGGTCATTTCTTGTGAAACCCCCAGGTTTCCCATAGGTCCAAGCTGAGGTTGAGTGAACTCTGAGCGCTGAGCCGGGCGGTCTTGGCACCACTAGAAACAGAATCAGTTCCATGACTGATCTGTGCCCCACCCCACATTAACTCGTGCATTATGACTTTTCTGGTTTTGGTTTTTGTTTTATAAGCCATCCATGGCAAGTGCAGTCTGAGGCCTCTCACTGCCAAAACTTCCTCTGAGTAATGGCAGATGGTCCCTGACCCTGGAGACCTCTGAGAAGGTGTTTGGGGTCTGGGAAGAGTCTGCGTGTGCAGTGACTGGAACCCGTCCCTGGTGTGAACTTGGGGATGAGGGGATAGTGGGGGTGTGGCAGGGGCCCAGGGGACTTCCCCGCCCTCTGGACCACACTGTTGCTCTCTAGCCACGGAGTAAACCTGAGAAGATGCAACGGGCCCCGGCTCCAGCAGCTGCTGTCCCGGAGGGCAGGGGAGTGAGGGACAGGGAGGGTGTTCAGCGTGAGGCCTGCTGCTCGGGGCACTGGGATCCCACAGTGAGGCACCATTCCTGCTGCCCAGGGTGCTGGGATCCCACAGTGAGGCCCCGTTCCCGCTGCCCGGGGCCCTGGGATCCCACAGCACGGTCCCGTTCCTGCTGCCCAGGGGTGCTGGGATCCCACAGTGAGGCCCCGTTCCCGCTGCCCAGGGGTGCTGGGATCCCACAGTGTGGCCCCGTTCCCGCTGCCCCAGGGGTGCGGGATCCCACAGCATGGCCCCGTTCCCGCAGAGCTTGGGTTCCCAACGGGCTCCTTTTGCTCCCCAAATGTCCCCTCCCACCCTTGAGCTGCAAGGAATGTTTGGGAGCCATGGAAAGGTGCTTTCTCCCATCTGTGTAGTTTTTCTGGGAGGGAGAAAGGTTGACATTGGGAGCTTTGTAGAAAGCGTGCTCTGGCCCCCATGTTAACATTTGGGAGGAGGCCCACAGGGAGCTCTTGGCTCTGGGCAAGGGCTGGGGGCTGCCTCGGGGGTGGGGGTTCAGGGTCTTGAGCTCAGCTTCTCACCCGTCCGGGGCAGGGCAGGGCAGATAGAGGGGTGGGGACAGTGTCGGGGGCTTCTGGGCCTGGGACGGCAGGTCCTGTGTCCAAAGCCGTTTCGAGGCTCACGAGATACAGGGGTGGGCCTGGGAGGGGTGGGGCCTGTAGAGAGGCGATGACTTTGATTTTCCAAAGAGCAAGGAAGGGTCTGTGCGCTGGCCGCGCTCCAGTCCCATGTGGTGAAGCCGCGGACGCCGTCAGTTTTTATGAAATCCTCAAATGTGCCCTTTAAAACAAAACCTTGACACTCTGGCCTCACAGCCCGGATCCTGCGTGCTCCTGGTCTGTGGCTTTGACTTTGGTTTGAGTCTGGGATCCACTTGCCCAGCCTGGGGGAGGACAGATGGGGACGGCAGGTCCTGCCCCAGGGTCATTGCCCGTGGCCACCTCTGTCCTGGGAAGTGCGGGTGGGCCATGGGCTGTTGGTGCCTGCACCGCTGTCCTGGTGGAAGGGGCTGGACCCGGACTGCCTGGGACAAGAGGCCAAGGCACAGACAACTGGAGGGGCTGCCTCTGCATCCTGAACCTCACCTGGCGGGCAGGAGAGCCAGGCTGGGTGTCCCTGCCTTTCTGGTCCCTCCCTGGCCCGTCACCTGCTTCTCGTCCACCAATCTCATCTTTCCTGC
>NW_012101587.1:725329-727493 GCF_000951045.1 Mandrillus leucophaeus | reverse complement strand
GTTTCGAGGCTCACGAGATACAGGGGTGGGCCTGGGAGGGGTGGGGCCTGTAGAGAGGCGATGACTTTGATTTTCCAAAGAGCAAGGAAGGGTCTGTGCCCTGGCCGCGCTCCAGTCCCATGTGGTGAAGCCGCGGACGCCGTCAGTTTTTATGAAATCCTCAGATGTGCCCTTTAAAACAAAACCTTGACACTCTGGCCTCACAGCCCGGATCCTGCGTGCTCCCGGTCTGTGGCTTTGACTTTGGTTTGAGTCTGGGATCCACTTGCCCGGCCTGGGGGAGGACAGATGGGGACGGCAGGTCCTGCCGCAGGGTCATTGCCCGTGGCCACCTCTGTCCTGGGAAGTGCGGGTGGGCCATGGGCTGTTGGTGCCTGCACCGCTGTCCTGGTGGAAGGGGCTGGACCCGGACTGCCTGGGACAAGAGGCCAAGGCACAGACAACTGGAGGGGCTGCCTCTGCATCCTGAACCTCACCTGGCGGGCAGGAGAGCCAGGCTGGGTGTCCCTGCCTTTCTGGTCCCTCCCTGGCCCGTCACCTGCTTCTCGTCCACCAATCTCATCTTTCCTGCTGGCTTGTGAGGCCTGTACCCCACTCTGGGCCGCCTTCGTCCCACAGGCACAGAGCTTGGGTCCCATGTGGAGAGGAGGCACTGCCCACGGCCTCAGGGTCAGGCGGCCTTGGCTTCAGGGAGGGGTGCATGGGAGCCAGCCCATTGGACAGGAGGCCGGGGCCTCTGTGTGACCTCCCAGGGTGGACAGCAGTGCCCCCATGCCCCCCTCCGACTCCTGAAATCCTGAGGTTGCCTGGGCTGCCGAGCCCTCCCGCAACTCCCTGGCCTGCTGGGCAGGATTTTGTGAAAGGCCTTGCCTTGGGTCATGGAAGAAAACCACGTGGTCTGTGGGGTCATCCCTGGGGCAGGCTGTGGGAGGGTGAAGGCTGCGTCCAGTGGCCAGGCCCAGCCAGGGGTCGGGAATCATGTTGGGAGTGACGCACAGATGCCGCCACACTGCTACCACCGAGAAACGCGGCGTGTGCGGGCCCACCTGGCCTCTTTAGGCCCGGCTCTGGGCTGCCCTCCAGGAAGGCCGACCTCTCCTGGGCGGGCAACACTTTCTCAGGGCCGAGTTCTGCCGGCACAGGTCGGGGCGAGGCTGGCCTTCTCGGGGCCCCTGACCACTGGCTGCTGTGTGGTCCTGGGGCAGCTCCAGAAACACAAGCCCAGAAGACCCAGAGGCTGCCTTATGTCGGGGAAATGCGCCGATCGTCTCTCTCTCTTTCTCTCTGTCTCTCTCTCTCCATCTCTGTCTCTCTCTGTCTCTTTGTCTTTGTCTCTCCGTGTCTCTCCATCTCTGTCTCTCTGTCTCTGTCTCTCCGTCTGTCTCTCCATCTGTGTCTCTCCATCTCTCTCCCTCCGTCTCTCTCCATGTCTCTCCATTTCTGTCTCTCTGTCTTTGTCTCTCCATCTGTCTCTCTGTCTCCATCTCTGTCTCTCCGTCTCTATGTCTCTCCATCTCTGTCCCTCTCTCTGTCTCTGTCTCTCCATCTCTGTCTCCATCTGTCTCTCCATCTCTGTCTCCGTCTCTGTCTCTCTATCTCTCTCTGTCTCTGTCTCTCTGCCTCTGTCTCTGCCTCTCTGTGTCTGTCTCTCTCTGTCTATCTCTGTCTATGTCTCTCTGTTTCTGTTTCTCTGTCTCCATCTGTGTCTGTCTCTGTCTCTCTCTCTTTCTCTCTCTGTTTTTCTCTCTCACTCTCTTTCCTTTTAATTAAGGGAAAAACCCCCGCACAACCAAAGGGCTATGAGGCCTGTGGCTGCCGGCCGAGGAGAGGCTGCAAGGGGACCCTGGAACCCTCGCCCTCCCTAGGCTGCTCCTGTCGCGTCCTGTGGGCGGATGTGGCCCTGCCGAGTTCAGAGTCTGTCGTTTCGTCTGTCTAGAAACTGCAGGAGTCAGGAGCAGCCTTCAGTTTTCACCTAAGCAATGAGCATGTACAGGCTTTAACCCTTGGAAAATCAGAATTAAAGGATTTTACTCAAACTACTTAAACAAAGGAACTGCCTCGGCTCTGGGCTTCTGCCGCTGAGGGCGCGATTCCGGGATTCTCATCGTTCCCCGGCAGGGTGGGGGCCACTCATGAGGAGGGTGTTTTCAGATGCTGGGACGTG
>NW_012101587.1:714471-725279 GCF_000951045.1 Mandrillus leucophaeus | reverse complement strand
CACAACCAAAGGGCTATGAGGCCTGTGGCTGCCGGCCGAGGAGAGGCTGCAAGGGGACCCTGGAACCCTCGCCCTCCCTAGGCTGCTCCTGTCGCGTCCTGTGGGCGGATGTGGCCCTGCCGAGTTCAGAGTCTGTCGTTTCGTCTGTCTAGAAACTGCAGGAGTCAGGAGCAGCCTTCAGTTTTCACCTAAGCAATGAGCATGTACAGGCTTTAACCCTTGGAAAATCAGAATTAAAGGATTTTACTCAAACTACTTAAACAAAGGAACTGCCTCGGCTCTGGGCTTCTGCCGCTGAGGGCGCGATTCCGGGATTCTCATCGTTCCCCGGCAGGGTGGGGGCCACTCATGAGGAGGGTGTTTTCAGATGCTGGGACGTGGCCTTTCTAAGGGGGAGGGACCCGGCAGGGCCTCAGGCTCAGCTGTTTGGAAACTGAAGCCCATTCACCAGGCGGGCAGGGGATGAGCTGGGCAGAGGCCGAGACGCAAGACCTGAGAGCAAAGTTTCTCACTTTTTTGGTTGTACAAATAACAAACTGTAGAAGACTTGAACAGATAAACCACGATAAATGAGTCCTGTGCCGGCCTTTTAAACAGATAACCCACGTGCGTTGGCGTGGCAGCTCACGCCTGGAATCCCAGTGCTGTGGGAGGCCAAGGCGCCAGGATCGCTGGGGCCCAGGAGTTTGAGACCACCCTGGGCAACATGGGGAGACCCCATCTCTACAAAAAATATAACAATTAGCCAGGTGTGGTGGTGTGCCTGTGGTCCCAGCTACTAGGTGGGAGGATCCCGTGAGGCCACTGCACTCTAGCCTGGGTGACAGAGCAAGACCCTGTCTCAAAAAAAAAAAAAAAAGCAATTAATCCTGCGATTTAGAATCAGACAGTGATCATTCCAGGGCATATCTTTGTCTCCCCCCACCCCCGGCACAGAGGGCATCTCTGTTGTGAGCTTTGGGCTGAAAAAAATCCCTCACGCCCCTCCCAGGTGAGGGAGACACAGGTTCAGGGGCGTGAACGGCTCCTCCCATGGAAAGGACTGTGGCCGGCTCCCTGGGCCATGGAGGCCACTGTCCTCCACGCCACGTCCCACGCCACTTCCACCCCAGCGTGAGGACAGCAGGACCCGAGCTGCACTGCTGTGGGAGCCGTGTCGGGACTCGCAGGGCCTGGCAGGTGTTTCCCTTTGACCTGCAGGCTCAGACTTGGCAGCTCTGGGCCCCCTGGTGTCCACCTGAAGCCTCCGTGGCAGCACCGTCCCCGGACCCCCAGAGGGGCAGCAAACATAGGGGTCCTGGGGAGTGTTGCTGGGGCGGGAAGGCCGGACCCCCGTGACTTGGCTGCAGCCTCTCTGGGTGTTGCTGCGGGTGTGGAGCCTGCATCTGGCTCAGTGAGAAGCATTTTTAAACTTGATTCTGCAGCCATTGCAGATTCGTGGGAAGTTGGGGGGAGGCAGTGCCCCACCTGGCCCCCAGGGCTGCCCCATGGCAGCCGCCATGCCCCGACCCCACGCCCCAGAGTGACTCCCTGCTGGCAGCGCCTTGCATTCTGCCTAGTACCTTCTCAACTCTCCAGACTCATCAGGGAAGCCCTGCAGGAGCTCAGGACGAACAGGTCCTCGGCTTGAAGCCGGCATAGGCTGGGAATGATGGGGGCTCCTGGAGGCTGAACCGTCTCCATGTCTGCAGGGGTCCCCTGGGCTGCGGCCCTTCGTGTACCCACATGTCTGGTGTCTCTGTGCTGTGCTGTGATGTTGTCCTTCACATAAAGTTTTTAAGACCCATGTCCCATTGTCTGTGAAATCACAAGGTTTTACTTTATGGATTGTATGGAATAGACCTAGGGAAGGGGGACCAGTATTTGCCCAATTTGTCAACATGCACAACAGTGAGCCTCCCTGGATGACTGGCCCCAGTGCGATGAGTGGGGGTGGAGGCTGGACAGCTGGCCTCTGTGCGGTGGTTGGGGGGACTGGACTGCTGGCCTCTGTGCAGTGGGTGGGGGGTGGCTAGATGGCTGACTTCTGTGCAGTGGGGAGGCTGGACGGCTGACCTCTGTGTGGCAGGGGGACAGGACGGCTGGCCTCTGGTGGGTGGTGGGGGATGCTGGACGGCTGGCCTCTGTGCAGCGGGTTGTGGGGGCTGGACAGCTGGCCGCTATGCAGTGGGTGGTGCGGGGCACTGAATGGCTGACCTCTGTGCGGTGGGTTGCGGGGGGAGCTGGATGCCTGGCCTCTGTGCAGCCGGGGGGGAACTGGACGACTGGCCTCTGTGCGGTGGGTGGTGGGGGCTGGACCGCTGGCCTCTGTGCGGTGGGTGGTGGGGGTCGCTGGACGGCTAGCCTCTGTGCAGTGGGTTGGAGGGCGCTGGATGGCTGGCCTTTGTGCGGTGGGTTGGGAAGGTTGGATGGCTGGTCTCTGTGCGGTGGGTTGTTGGGGCTGGACGGCTAGCCTCTGTGTGGTGGGGGGCGGGCCTCGGGCCGGCGGGCAGGCTGGAAGGTCAGCCAGGCCCTGTGGTGTCTTTAGTGAGAAACAGGAAATAAATCAAGGGGATATTCTAGAAGTTTTACCCTGGTGGTTTAGAAGTGTTTGTTTTTATTATTTGTACACAGTGTGTTGTTCTCAGTCTTGCACTCGTGTTTTTAACTGTCATGTAAAGATGCAAACAGCAGCCCAGAAAACTGCCTTGATGTAACACATTGGCAAAGACCAAGCACAGCCCGGACTCCGGTGGGTGAATCAGACCCACCAGCAGCGGCCTTGGTGGCGCCTGCAGGGAGCCTCGAGATGGTCACGCCTCTGATCCATGGGTCTGCACTCAGGGCGTGACCGGAGGTGTGGCCTGGGAGTTGGTTGTGTGGATGTTCGTGTCACCGACGTTTATAACAGCAGAGTCCGGCAGTACAGGGAGGATGGTCCTTGTGGTAAATGGGTTGCTGTGATTAAATTGTTTCTGAATATGCTGAAGTGCTCAAAATGTGATCTTTCTTTCATAAAAAGGCCAGGTATGGTGACACGTGCCTGTAACCCCAGCACTGTGGGAGGATCCCTTGAGCCCAGGAGTTGGAGAATTGCCCTCCAGCCTAGGCAGCAGAGCGAGACCTTGTTTCTAAGAAGTAAAAAGAGAAAAAGAAAAAGAAAAGACAAAGTACCAGATTATGTATCTCATTTTGTTAAGATGCATCATTTTGTAAAAGTTCTTATAGAAATACACGCAGTGGGCCGGGCGCGGTGGCTCACGCCTGTAATCCCAGCACTTTGGGAGGCTGAAGCGGGCGGATCACCTGAGGTCAGGAGTTCGAGACCAGCCTGGCCAACATGGTGAAACTGTATCTCTACTAAAAATACAAAAAATTAGCTGGTGTGGTGGTGTGCACCTGTACTCACAGCTCCTCAGGAGGCTGAGGCAGGAGAATCGCTTGAACCTGGGACACAGGCTGCAGTGAGCCGAGATGGCGCCAGTGAACTCCAGCCTGGGCCACAGAGTGGGACTCCATCTCAAAAAAAAAAAAAAAAAAAAGAGAGAGAGAGACACACCATGGCTCTGTGAGCATCGGTTACCGTCCAGACCAGGTAGACGTTGGATGCAAATTTCACCGGAGTTTTTTTTTTTATTTTTTTGGTTGCGTTGAGTGTCACTTTTTAAAAAAATTAGCTTACGTCGAAGATGACTTTGAAGTTGTTGGAATTATTCTCAGTCCTGAGCTCAGGGCTTCAGCAAGCAAGTTGCAGTTCCCGGGGCTAGGCTGGTCAGAGATCCCCCACTGAAGCACGCCTGCCCACGGCTGCCCCGGCTGTCATCCCCCGGAAGGAAGCACGTGGAGTGGAGTGGGGTGGAGCATAGGCAGCAGCCGCCCCGTCTCCGCAGCAGTGCAGGCTCCCTTCCTGCTCATTTGGGCTCTTTTGTCTGAACCAGAGACACAAATTTGTAGAGCTGCCAAATTCATGCTGAAAATTTCCAACCAAAACCAATCATCTTAATTGTCTGGATTATGATATTTATTTTGTAAATCATTCTTGCTTTAAGCCGTGCACACACTGTGTTACTAAATCTGCAAATGATTCCAGAGCCAAATGCAGTCCTGCACCACGGTTCGGGTCAACGGCGGACTTCACGTATGAGGGTTCTCGTGAGATCATGAGAGCATATTTTTACTGGACCTTTTCCGTGTTTAGATGTGTTTAGATTCACAAACCCTGACCACTGTGAGGCAGTCACCCACGGTGTTCAGCACAGCCACACGCTGTGCAGACATGTATTGGGGAGCCGTGAGCCACATGGCTGGGGTGTGCACTGGCCACACCGAGTCGGTTCACATGAGTTCCCACGACAACAAAATGGCCTAAGGACACGTTTCTCAGAGTGTGTCCCCCTCATAAAGTGACACATGGCTGTGTTTACACAAACTTATTCTTATGTAATAGTCAACTGCAGAGTGGTTTAGACTACCTCATCTTTAGGAAATGCATCTGCCTTTAAGCAGACCAGCGGTGGGGGAGGTGGCTTTTCTGTTTTTCTTCCCTCTTCCCTCCTCTCTCTTGCTCTGTCTCTTCTCTGTGTCTTAACTTTCCTGGGAATCCGGTGAGCCCAGTTTTTTTCACTGTGTATTTTGTTTTTTTGTTTGTTTTGAGACGGAGTCTGACTCTGTCACCCAGGCTGGAGTGCAGTGGCGCGATCTCGGCTCACTGCAAGCTCCGCCTCCCGGGTTCAAGCAATTCTGCCTCAGCCTCCAGTGTGGCTGGGACTACAGGCACCCGCCACCGCGCCCAGTTAATTTTTATATTTTTAGTGGAGACGGGGTTTCACCATGTTGGCCAGGATGGTCTTGATCTCCTGACCTCAGGTGATCTGTCTGCCTCGGCCTCCTAAAGTGCTGGGATTACAGGCGTGAGTCACCGCACCCGGCTGTGAATTTTGCGTTTTATTTGTTGCTTTTTCAATTCATAGAAAAAGATAGGTACAAGGCACCTGAGACAGGCGCCGCCTCGCACCATCCACGACTTTGTTTGGTACCTGCCTGTCCAGGAGTGGGTGTGGCCGCTGCAGAGGGGCCCTTCGTTGCCCAGCCCTGCAGCTGCCCCCTCTCCCTTCCCCAGAGACTCACAGCTGGCCCCGAGCTCTGTGCAGGGAAGCCTTTCTCTAGAGGCTCTTGTCCTTCCTGTGCGGAGCCCTGGGTCCAGCCGCCTTTCCTTCCACCTGGCAGCGTTAGCGGATGCTGGGTGTCCGTGCTGATCACCTCCCGTGGGAAAGAGCTCGGACAGTGCAGCCCGCGAAGCTGCGTCTTGGAGATTCCTCTGTCAGGGAAGCGGTCGTGGCTGTCGGGGTCCACTGGGCACCCGCAGAGCCCAAAACCCCACAGAGCGGAGGTGGGTGGTGAGCCTGCCAGGTGCATCTTTGTATAAATCTATTTCTAAGTTTTCAAATTACTATGAAGCTTCCAATGTCACAAAATTTGTAGTCTTGTTAAGGAACATTTTAGGTGTTCGTATTTTTTAAAATTATGTGTTTGATTCCATTCAAGCAGTCTCCTGGGCTTTTCTCTTTAAAGCAGTCTTTTCTGCCCATTGTTTTTATTTTGTTTGTTTTGAGTCAGAGTCTTGCCCTGTTGCCCAGGCTGAAGCCTATGCGATCTTGGCTCACTGCCATCTCAACCTCCCCCAGCTCAGGCAGTCCTCCCCGCTCAGCCTCCTGTGTGGCTGGGATCCTCCCCGCTCAGCCTCCTGTGTGGCTGGGATCCTCCCCGCTCAGCCTCTTGTGTGGCTGGGACCACAGATGTGCACCACATCCTGCTCATGTTTTTATTTTTTGTTTGTTTTGTAGAGATGGGGTCTCGCCATGTTGCCCACGCTGGTCTTGAACTCCTGAGCTCAAGGGATCCGTCCCCCTTGGCCTCCCAAAGTTTTGGGATTACAGGCGTGAGCCACTGCGACTGGCCTTGGTTTTTGCTGCTGCTGCTGCTGCTGCTGCTGCTGTTGTTGTTTTTAGATGGAGTCTCGCTCTGTCACCCAGGCTGGAGTGCAGTGGCGAGATCTCGGCTCACTGCAACCTCTGCCTCTTCGGTTGAAGCAATTCTTCTGCCTCAGCCTCCAAGCAGCTGGGACTACAGGCACCCGCCACCATGCCTGGCTAATTTTTGTATTTTTAGCAGAGATGGGGTTTCACCATGTTGGCCAGGATGGTCTCAATTTCTGACCTCGTGATCCCACCACCTCGACCTCCCAAAGTGCTGGGGTTACAGGCGTGAGCCACCGTGTCCCGCCCTTGTTTTGTTTGTAGGTCACTTTGGGTTCACAGTGTGTCCTGAGGTGTGGGGGCCTTCTGGGGGCTCGGGAGGCAATTTCCTTGAACTCGCAGATGCCCCTGCTCTGAGCCTGCATTGCACGGAACCTGCCCTTCCCAAGAAGCTGCCTGCGTGTCCCATGTCTCTGTGGCTTGTACTTAAAACGGACATAGAATGACGGTCAGCAGCTCTAGGCGATAATTGAGTCCTGGCAGAGGGGCTGGTTCTGAAGATGGGGGAGTCACAGGCCCTGTGTGGAGGGTGACCTCAGGGGCCCCAGCCCACAATGCGGTCGGCGGGCCCTGGGTCTCTGCCCACATAGCGGTGAGGACAGTCGTTGGGCCCTGGGCTGGCTGTGCTGACACGGTGGTGAGGACGGTTGGTGGGCCCTGGGTCTCTGCCCACATAGCGGTGAGGACGGTCATTGGGCCCTGGGCTGGCTCTGCCCACGCAGGGTGTTGTACCTGATCTGTTGAGCAGTGCTGGTCCAGGGAGGGTCCCACCGCATCCTCCGCCTGCCTTGGCCCCTGCAGCAGGCAGTGCTGAGGAGACAGACTGAGTGGAAGAGGAGGCTGGGCCAGGGCTGCAGCGGCCACAGAGCCTTGGGCCTCCCAGAAACGGACTCTGATGGCAGAAGCGCCGGCCTCTTGTATGGGGTGGAAGGTGGTGCCTGCGTGGATGGTGCTGCGTGGGGGCAGGCCACTCCCTAGATGCGAGAACCCCTTGGGTGCACGGTGTGGCCCCCAGGAATGCTGAGACAGTCCACCTGGGCCTCCTACAGAACACAGTTGGGAAGACCCTCAGGCCGAGGTCACAGGCAGGACCTCACCTTAGCCTTTCACACCAAACATTCATCTCCTGAAAGGACAGGGGCCGTGGAGCCCCCAGCTGAGCCATGGGCTCTGAGGACAGACCCGGCACCTGTCACCTGCCGCGTCATGCGGCGCGTGTCCTCTGTGCACAGTAACCAGCAGGCTCCCAAAGCCCTCACTGTCGCACCCCGCCCTGCTGCGTTTTCTCTCACTGCCCTCCATGGATGCCCGGTTCCTCCTCCTGGCCCTCAGTCAGGCCCTTCTGTTCATCTTGCAGCAATCATGGAATCTGGGGGCTGGTGGTCTTTCACACACCACGTCTTCCAAACCCACCATTTTATAAAGGGCCCCGTTAGTCACCTGTCCAACAGCAGCAGCACATCTGGTCCATAGCAAGGAGAGGTTTGAGCTTCCTTGTTCTTAGACCACAGCTTGGACCTCTTAGATTTTAACAAAGATTTTCAATGAGTTCTAAAACCTGTCTTACTGGAGGGTTAAGTAACTGATAGAAGCCTGTCACGAAGGAAGAGAAGTGTGTTAAGGTTGTGCTTGGAAAATGTTTCCGTCTTAGAGAACTGGCCGGGCCATGGCCACGGGTCACGATGAGTAAGCATCGCGTCGACACGGGCTTGTCCATCTCCGTGTAGAATGTGCGCTCACTGAGGAAGTGTCCACCCAAGATGGTGATGGCTGAGCGCGGCACGTGTGGCCCGGGTGAGGTCCGTGTGGCGCTAAACGCCTCCTCTGCTCTGTTCCCTTCCAGCCCAACCCTGCCCGCCCTGGACTGGCAGCTGCCATCCCACTCGGGCCCGTACGAGCTTCGGATTGAGGTGCAGCCCAAGTCCCACCACCGAGCCCACTACGAGACGGAGGGCAGCCGGGGGGCCGTGAAGGCGTCGGCTGGAGGACACCCTATCGTGCAGGTAGGCACCGAGGCCAGACTCGCACGCCACTTGCTGTTTTGGTCCAAAAGTAACTTTAGAGCCACAGCTAACTGTGCTGAAACCACAGACTCTCCTAGCCAGGCCAGCTGAATGCTATGTCGTGGTTAGTCCTGGGCGGCTGCTCACCGCCCCTGAGCTGGAATGGGAGCGTGGCACAGCACCTCCTGCTTCCACATGTGCAGACCCTCCCTCTTTGTTTTCAGATTTGCCCAAAGCAGCTCTCGTGTCCACGGATGCTGCCTGTGGTGTGGATGTTTCAGGGGGTTGATTCTCCCCTCTCTCAAGCCTCTGAACTGCTGGGGTTCTCACCAGCAGCACCAGCCTCGCCTGGTGGGGGGCCCTCAGAAATGCAGGTTCTGTGGCCCACCAGCCCTGCGGAATCCCACACTCTGGGCTTGGGTGCTGGGGGCACCAGGGCTCAAGGTGCTTCCCGAGGAGAGGAGGAGTGGCTTTCAGAGTGGGCCTGGGGCTGGCAGCCGTGTCTCTGCCGGGGTAGGCCTGTCTCCCTGGGCTCTGTGTGGCTTCCTCACCTTGCTCTCACCTTGGGGGAAAGCCACATAGAGTTAGGCTGTCCAGGGAGGTGGTGTGTAGTGACCGCGCCGGGGATGGGCAGCGTCTGCACACAGAGCCATGCACCCCAGGTGTTGATGTGGGTCCCGGGTAGCCATGGGTGTTGGCATTTTCTTCGGTCTCACCTGTTACCTCATCAGCCCCAGGCCCTGGGTCCAGTGCTTTGGCAGCCACAGAGCAGCAAGGGTGTCCGGCCCCAGGGCTCCAGGCCATACAGCAATGCAGAGGACGTTTTCCCAGCACACACCAACAGCAGAAAACCGGGTGCCCCAGCCCCGTTACTTAGGAAATGATGCAAGCCGGAAGGGGTGCTCAGCAGGGTGCCCCGTGTTTTTATTTTTTTCCATTTAGATAAATAGTGGAGGGAAGGCGGCCACAGGGACAAATGGCTGTTTGCCAGCGTAACAGCCGGCAGCAGGGCATTAGCAGGCAGGGTGCTGGGCGAGGCGTTTCCACCAGCACTTGCAGATGCTGTTAACGTGATGTTTGTGGCCTGTGTGCTTGATGCCAATTAGTACCTACCTTGTCGGTGCTTGAAGCAAGGAAATGCGGGAGACACCTGAGTGCACAGCGGCCAGTTTGACATTTAAAGTCTCCACCCTCCCAGGTGGGAAAGGTCAGACAGCGCTGCGCCATGCTTCGTCCCTGCAGGCCTGTACCTCCCCGTCCCTGCCTCGGTTTTCACTGACCGAAAGCCTGTTATTGCTCAGTGGAAAGGATATTAGAAGGGACAGGAAATGAGGCCGTGAAAGAAAGAGTGGAAATAAGGCAATAGAGAAATGATGGCCTCGTCCACCCCATTTGCTGTGAATTGTATCGGTGAGGGTCACCGGCCATCGCCCTTTTCACCATGTCCAGATGAGGGGCAGTTGTAGGAATCAGGGCTGTTATTTGGAGGGTAAAGTGGGACCAACAGTGTGGAGAGAGCTCTGAGGTTTTTGTCTGTCTGTTTTGTTTTTTTGTTTTTGTTTTTTTTTTGAGACGGAATCTCGCTCTCACCCAGGCTGGAGTGCAGTGGTGCGATCTCAGCTCACTATGGCCTCTGCCTCCCGGGTTCAAGCGATTCTCCTGCTTCAGCCTCCCGAGTAGCCGGGACTACAGGCAGCCCTGGGTTTTAATGGATGTATTTTCACCTACCTGTGAGTAGCGCCGGTGCCTGGTGCCACCTGTCTCCGTGGACACGGCTCAGTGCTAGGCACTCCTCCCTGCATCTTCTGGAATCTTGTGGAATCCCATCTCTGTTCTACTGTCTGGGTGTCTTGGGCTTAGGGTGCTGAAATCTATCAATACAGATGCGACTGAGAGGGTCGAGGTGTTCTGGAGGACTCAGGAAACTTGAAACAGTGATTTAAAATATCTTTAAAATGTACCCTCAAAAATTATTCCAAATCAAGTGGCCCATGTGTGAGCAGCAGCAGAATGGGAGAGGCTGGCCTTGTGTTTCCACAGAAGGAGACCTTTCCGTTGAAACGCAGGAGAAAACAGTCCCCTGCATGGAAAACGTCAGGCGCTATCAGCATATCTCATTGTGAGAAATTAGTAATTTAAAGAGTTTTCTGATGTATCTGTGGCATTTATGTCTATGCAAGTGTGAGGTAAAAGCAGCTAAAAAGAGGGGGTTTTGGGGGTTTGTTTTCTCTTTCAGTTGGTGGACCACAAATTGGATAAAAATAGAATTTGTGCATAATTATAAAACAAATGAGAATAGAAAGCTCTCAGTTGCCGTGGAAGCTCCTCGGAACCGCAGACGTGCACTCACTGCCGTTGGGTTATTTTAGCACATCCTTCGACACAGCCCCTTTCCCGCTGTTCAGAAACGAGGCTCATTGCACTGGCCTGGGGGCGCGGGGGCGAGGCCGTGGGTGGTGGGCGCTGCAGGTGGCTGGTCAGAGCCACTGGGAACCACTGACACAGGAGTTTCCTGCATTTGAGAAATGCTGTTCTCTTCATTGTGAATCGTCTGTCCACTACAGCTGAAAAAGCTTGTCCATAAAATCAAAGCCCGCTGTCTCCTGCAGTGCAGCGGAGCCCTGGAGGGTAGCGGGGGGCCTGGGGAGGTGGCTGTCAGCTCTCGCGGTCAGGAGAGCACTGTGCGCCCGCACCCGGCGTCTCCGTCCTCCCGCACCCTGTGTCCCCGTCCTCCCGCACCCTGTGTCCCCGTCCTCCCGCACCCTGTGTCCCCGTCCTCCCGCACCCTGTG
>NW_012101587.1:713498-714061 GCF_000951045.1 Mandrillus leucophaeus | reverse complement strand
GCCTCCCCGTCCCCCACTTCCCCCCTGTCCCCCACTTCTCCCCGTTCCCATGTGTTTCGCAGCTGGGAAGCAAAGTGCATGAGTAGAACACAGCACCTTCTCTCCAGGAGGCATTCGGAGCATGGACCCCAGGTTAGGAAAGGGTGTTTGCTCCTCCGGGCAGGCGCTCGCTCTTACCTGTGGGCGCTGAGGGGCGCGAGGGACGGCCGGCATCCGGGTACCTGCGGGCGCCGAGGGGCGCGAGGGACGGCCGGCATCCGGGGCTCTTCCTGTTTCGGGCCTTTCCTTCAGAGGGAAGGAGGCCAGCCCCCTCCAGTGAGCACTGAGCGTGCCGCCTGCCGTCTCTGTGGGGATGACATCGTTCCCACGCCGGGGAGAGACCACCCCAGGCCAGCCCCTACTCTTGTGGCCACGTTGCCATGATCACGCCATCCGCACCCTGAGGCCACCCCTGTTATGGCTGCCATGGCGCTAAAAACGCCAGCGTCAAAGGAACAGGGCGTGGTTTAGCCTGGAAGAGTGGGGCCCTGGAGCCATCCGCGAGGGGGTCTGGGCGGTTCAGG
>NW_012101587.1:702595-708543 GCF_000951045.1 Mandrillus leucophaeus | reverse complement strand
CCCTCTCCTCTTTCAGCAAAATTTCAGGGCAAATGACCGTCCCTTCCCTGGACTGCCAAGCACATAAACGCACAGGGAATTTCCTAGTTCCACATACGCCGTTGCTTCCGCAGCGCATGCGGCCAGGAGAGCAGACGTGGTTGCTGTCGGGCTGTGTGTGTGTGTTCCCAGGAGCAAGAACTCTCAGAAGCGCAGTGCTGAAGCCCGAGCCACCCTGAGATACGGTGTCAGCTTTTATGATGAACAAGGATTCACCATTTATTTCTTCCCTAAAGCAAAGCCCACGGGCTGTGTCTCGAGCGATGGGGACAGACGCGCGGTGCTGCTGGGAGGGTGTTCACGGGGCAGATTCGCTATGTCAGGAGAGCAATGTGGAATGAGGTCGGCCCAGCCATTCACTGCTTAAAACAGTCATGACAATATTTGAGAAAATGGGTGGAATTTTGTGGAGATTTACTGGCACGGGGAAGGCATGTGGCCTCTGGCAGGTCTGTGACACTGACTTCTAACTACCGTTCCACAGCTGCGCCACCTGGAAAAAGTGGCAAAAATGTGGCCTGGGTCTCCTGACAGGCCTGGCCGCTGGAGTAGGGGGTGTGCAGCTGAGCTGAGACAGGAAATACGAGACTCATGAGCATCCCTAAGCCCAGACCATCAGCCTCCTCAATCTTCTATTACTAATTTCAGAGCTTTGGCTTCTTGGTGTTTTGGGGAAATTTAAGGTGACACGTGGGCTGTGGCACAGCTGCTACTAGTGACCACTCCTAGTAGCACAGAAGGGCCTCCCAGTGGTCTTTCCTAGGTAGAGAGGGTTCTGCACACTCACTGGGGCACACTGTATCCCAGCCTCAGGAAACCCACATTTGGTGCAGGTGGGTCAGGAGGGGTGGACACATCACCTGGAGACCACATGAGAAGCGGCCACCTGTGGCAACCATCACCCGGTGGGGAGATGGCACCCTAGCGGCTCTCGTGTGGGGCCTGGTCCTTCCTCGCTGCCTGAGCAATGGGGCCTGCTTCCCCGTAGACACCATGGTGCCCCTGGGCCACACCCAGCAGGTGTCCAGTGACTGCAGGTGATGTTGGCCACGGAAGGTCCCTGCTCGTTTCTCCAAGGACCTGGGGCTGTGACCCAGCTGGGTTCTCCCGGGAAAGAGCAGCTATTGGCTGCGCTGCCCAGTGCTGAGGGTGGCAGCCATTTCTGAAGCCTCCCAGGTTTGTGCCCTGCCGTGTCTGACTAGCTCTGGAGTCCAAGGTTTCTGTGTCAGTGTCGGTTCTAAGAGGAACAAGACATGGTTTCAGAGACACTCCTCTGAGGAGCTGCTGGGTGGGACGGCTGCTTGCTTTCTTTGTGATGTTGGTGGCTGTTCCTTGCCTGGGCCCTGCCCAGGCCAGATGTGGGAGTGGCGGCTGGGAGTGTCCATGGATGTGTGCCCTTCTGGGCCTGGCTCCTGTCCGTGGACCTGCCTCAAGACATACCCCCCTCCTTCAGGGAGGACACTGGGCATTGTCTGTGGACAGAGGTGCTTTGCTGGGAACAGCACAGACGGCCCCTGGGCCCTGCAGAGCTGAGACACACCATCGTCCGCACCTGGAGCACATAGATTGGCCAGGTCTCACCCTGTGAGGCTCCCCGAGGCCGTGTTCTAGGGAAATAGGTTTCACCCGGAGATTGGGGAGCGCAGGGCTGTGGCACTGTGGGGTGCGGGCCCCGGAGGAGGGGCAGGGGTGCTGCTGGATGGTGGCTCTTCCACCCCGGGATTCCTCGGGCCCTTCATCCCTGTGTGTCTGGACTGAGTGTCAGTGTAGGTCTAGGGCTCTGGAGGTGCACATGGCTGCTGGGCGGGCGGCGCTCCTGGGCCTCTCTCTCCCATGGTTTTGGTTTTGGTGTGTTTGAGCCACTGACCAGCAGGCTTGGGGGCCATTCTGGAGCTGGGAGGGCTTGTCGGGGAGGCAGGATGAACAGGGGCTGCTTGCCCGTCCTCAGGCCACCCTGCCAGCTCCTTGACATGTCTCCTGAGACCAGCCAGGGCACCCCGGCTGTGGGTGGGCTGTGCCCAGAGCCCATCAGGCCCTGCCGGGGTAGAGTCGGAGGAGGCTCTGAGCGGAAACCACCTCGCTTCTGACAAAGGACAAGCTCTCCTGCCGCTTGGTGTCGGGCGACGCGACTCTCAGTGGCACGGATGTCTCTAGAAGGTTCCCGTTTCTCCCTTCGTGGCCGTGGGCCGTGGATTCTATGTGCTCCTGGCCTGGGGTCGCGGGGTCGCGGCATTTCCCACTTGCCTGTTTCAGGAGTTCCATTCTAGGTGATTCTTCCTCCATAGAAGGTCGAGGCTTCTCAGCGTGGATTGATTAGATTTAATTAAATCTAAATGTGGTATTTCGGGGCAGAATCTTCTTCAGCCGAAGTGAGCGTGGCTGTCTCTTCTCCGGGCACTTCCAGGTGCGTTGGTGCCCTGCACCCTCCACCTCGGTGCCCTGGCCCCGCGGCCCTGTCGTCACTCTGGTGAGTCTGGGGTTCGCTCTGGTGAGCCTGGGGTTCGCTCTGGTGAGTCTGGGGTTCGTGCCGAGCGCCATTGCTGCCAGGTCCAGGCGGGAAGCGCACTGGTGGGGCAGGGTGGTCCCTGCAAGGCACAGGTGGGGAGTGCGGCGGGCCAAGGCGGCGGGGCAGGGCACCAGCTCTCCACAGCAAGCACGGCCTCTGGGGCTGCTGTCCCAGAGAGACGTGGAGACCCATGTGCACGTGTGGAGACTGGCGCGTCCAAGGGACCCGCAGGCGTGGCCGGGCGGCCTTACTCCTCCCCACCTCGTCCACTCTCGCCACGGCGTCGGTCCTGCTTAGTAACCTCGGCTGCCTTTGTGCAGGTGACAGCGCACCTGCCATTCACGGGCACCACGTCTCCCAGAAGAGGGGCTCCTGCCGTGTCCATTCCGGGGGTGCCGCTCAACATCCTTCCAGCATCTTCTCTGGGCTTCTGGTTTGAATGATCTTTCTCCAAAGTCAGTGGAAGGGGCCAGAAAAGTAGGGACCTGGGAAGAAAGCCCAAGGCACCTTGGAGAGCCGGGTCCGGGAAACAGGCCCTTGCAGCTCAGCGCTGCTTCTCTGGAGTGGGGATATGATGTTGGTTCACAGACGTGCGGTGGCAACCGTGGGTGGTGGTTGCAGCAGCGTGCGGTTGTTGGTGCTCATGCTGGGCCCCTCCTGGGGAGCTTCTGCTCCGGTGGTCCGGGCCTTGCCGTAGCCTGCAGGTCATCTGGTTGGCGTCAGGTGGAGGTTTGGGGCCCCAGCCCGGAGCTCAGCTCTGAGCATCAAGAAACCCGAGTTTTCTCCCCACTCCCACCCAGACAGCAACAGCTGTGTTTGGAAGGGGACACACCAGAGCTTCCCGTGTAGCGAGTGGGGCACACTCAGCTAGAGCCTGGCAGTCCTGCAGCTCCGCCTGCCCCTTTTTGAAAACCGAAAACCCCAAGAGACTTTTTATGTTGAAACAGCCCTTCCCGGTCAAGACCAAGCCTGTGGCTGAGTGCACTTTTTCAATCGCGGCTGGAAGGTCCCTATGCAGGGCTGTGAGTCCCTTTAGATTTGATTTATAGCCACAAATTCAGTTTTACCTATGGATCTGAACACGATCTATAAATCACTAGGAAAGCAACTGTGTTCACGGGAAGGATTCCCAGCATTAAGGTGACACTCCGTGGTGTGAACTCAGTATTGTTGGCTTGTGCACCCACGCGCATGGGCACACACCTGCACGCACACAGTCATGCACACGCTTGCTTTGGGCCCATGCACACACAGCCCTGAGAGCTGGGAAGACGAATCGGTCACTCAGAGATTCTGCAGATAGATTCCTTTACCAGGCATGGTAGTGAGGGCAGCGCCCACTACTCACCCGGGGCCTCTCGTGCAGGAAACTGCACGGAGGCGTCGTCGCATCGTCGTATTCCCCTGTCACGGGAAGGGGCGTGGAGCTGTCCCTCAGGGATGGGGAGGGAGGAGCTAGTTTCCCAGCCGGTGCCTGTGCGTTCACCAGTGTGAGAATCCACTCAGCGGACTTGCTATGTAGCCTCTGTTGTTCAGGCCTCAGCGTGCAGCAAGCCTGTGGGGTCAGGACTGCCCGGCCTCTGCCTCGGTTCCTGCCGGGCACGTGACACTTCCCTTGAATCCTCCTGCCGATGGTACCTGCGGGAGGGAAGGTACGATCGATCCTGGTCCTGTCCCCCCAGCCTTGGGCAGGTGTCCCGGCACTGTCAGGCACAAGGCCCCTTCCCCAGGCTGCCCACAGACCCCAGCCCTGAGGTATTGGTCTGCCCACCCTCACTGGGAAGGGCTGTGCCACATGGCGAAAGCTGCTGTGGGTCCTGGTACCTGGCGCCCCATGCCAGGGCTCATGATGCCAACGGCACCAGGTTTGTGGTACCTGGGGGTCGGGACGGCCTGGCCCTGCTCCTGCAAGGCCGAGATCTGTTCCCAGGAGGGTTGAGGGAGGGTTGGCTGTGGGGTTCCTGGAGGCCTCTCTCGTGCACTCTGGGTCTGTCAGGAGGCTGGCAACTGTGGCCAGACAGATAGAAATAAAACCTAAAATGAGAAAAAAACTTTTTTCTAGAACTTCCCAGAGAGCAGTGAGCTGGTGCCAGTGGGTCAGAGGCTTGTCACGTGTGGGGGGTGTGTGTGTGCGCGCGTGTGCACGCTCTGTGGGGTGTGTGCACATTTCCCAGTGTGGCTGTGTGTGTGTGTGTGGACACATGCACACGTGTGTTCAGAGAACACCACGCTTTGCCCCGACTCCTGGCTCAGGCCTGAGTCTCCAGCCATTGTGTCCGCGTTCCTCCCCTGGTCCTTCTCTGCTCTGCACACTGGGAACCAGGACGAGAGGCATGTGGGGCCAGGCTGTGTGCTTCCCCCACCCACCCTGAGCCCACACTGCTCTGGAGGGAGACCCCGGCTTCCCCCGCCCACCCCAAGCCAACACCGCTCTGGAGGGAGACCCCAGGCCCCTCAGTCCCTTTCCTGCATCTGAAAGGGCCAGGGCAGGGCGTCCGGCAGGTGAAGCTCCCCTTAAAGCCAGGTCTGGGTCGGTTTACAGGGAAGCACTGCTCATGGACCACTCGGTAGATCACACCGGCGCTGCACACACAGGCCACACATGCCTGCACACGCACACTTCTGGTTCACACGCCCACACTCACGCGGCTTCTGCACACCACACAGCCAGCAGGTGAGGAAGTGGATGCAGCGTGGCTGTCTCTTAGCGGCTTCACCTGAAATGTCACTGTGGACCCCAGAGCCCGAAGTCCTGGCAAGCACAGAAATCACACCAGCAGCCGTGCAGCCCCCGCCTGTCCTGCTTTTGGCAGGTGAGGCCTGGCTGAGAAAAGTGGGGAAGAAGAGGGAGGATGTGGGGGCCGCGTCCTGCTTCTCCACTGACCTCGGGTTTAGCGTGCTCTCTTCGACTACTGGCTCCATTTTTGATGTCTTTTACTTTTTGTTTGTATTTTTCCTGGTATCTTGAGGAAAGTCTCTCTGAAGCATCAAATTGGGTTTTTTTACAAGTACCCTGTGCTGTTGCCTCATCTGCTTTGGTGTGCCGTGGGTCAGGCGGGCCTGTGCCGTGGCCGTGGCTCAGATGGCCTTTGTGCCGTGGCCATAGGTCAGACGGGCGTGCTGTGGGTCAGGTGGGCCTCGTTCCCGCAGGAACACCTGGCTCTGCAGCAGTAGCCGCCATGTCATCCTGGCCAGGCCCCTGCACCGAGGGTGGAGCCACGGGGTCTCTGATGCCTTCCTTCTTGTGCTTTGGTGGAGAATGTGGCTGGACGTCCTCCCATGAGGAACGTGTTCTCCGGCCTGGTTCTCTGGCCCCTGGCCCCAGGCCCAGCCCCGCAAGGCGCCCCGTGGGCTTCACCTGGAAGTGTCACCTCTGGCTGCTGTTGTGGGTGATAGGATTCCA
>NW_012101587.1:701049-702530 GCF_000951045.1 Mandrillus leucophaeus | reverse complement strand
GGCCTCAGTGCTCCGGGGAAACCAAGGATGAAGAGGCCCGTTTGGGGCTCACCTGGCCCTGGTAGAACACGTGACCTGGACAGAGCCTCTCAGAGGGAGTGACCAGCAGCCCGGCCAGCCTCGGCTCCTGCCCACACAGCCCCCTTGTCACTGGCCCCTCCTGCCCCCGCTCCAGCACCTTGGCCGCCAGTTCTCGGTGGGCCGGTCTGAATCTGCCGATGCTGGGACCTCGCCAGGCCGCTGGTTCCAGGGGAGGCTGAAGGGGCGTCCTCCTGCTCTGCTTCTCACCAGCATTTCCAGCGAGGCCTAAAAATGACACGTAGCGGGTGTTTCCCTCCAGCCTCGGCTTTCCCCAAAATCCCGGCTCACACTGAGTGTCCCGATGGTGGCACCTCAGGCAGCTGCCGCCCTCTGCCCTCCACCCTCCGCCCTGACAGCAGGCTCTGCCTGAGGGTGAGGATCTCTCTGTACACACAGTCTCCTCACCCCAGAGGGCCTGTTCTGCTCTCAGCGAGGCTGGAACCGGGAGTTCACGAGTGCTGTGGGGGGCTGCTGGCTTTTCTTCTTGTCTCACCTCCTCATCCCCACACAGCCTGTGCCCTCAGTCCTGGTCACCTCGGTACGTGGCAGCCGGCATCAGGCTGGTTCTTAGAGGTTTTCCACCAGGATGGTCTGGGGTGAGACAGGCAGTGTTCCTCCCCTTCTCTGGCCAGGGAGGGCAGAGAAGCACCTGGGTATAGCCGTTGAGGCCTTTTCACGTGACCCATTGCCTTTCCGGGTGTGAAGGTGAGGCTGGTCCTCCGCCTGCTTGTTGCCCATTGAGGGGGACCGTGGTCCCTGAGGAGACGTGGAGTCCGGCTCCCCTCTCCGTCCGAGGAGGACCTGAGCTGCGTGAGCAGCACCCGCCCTGGTCACTCTGCCTTGCTTTCCTCCTCTCTGTTTCTGGTCGCGCCTCCTTCCTTCCCTCCTGCCCTCTTCACCGTGGCCTGCAGGCCCCTCGCCCGATGTGTTCCTCACACGAGTCACCCCGTCCTCGGCCTGCGTCCTCCACTGCTCATCGCAGCTACCCTCTCCTGGAGGCAGCCGGGAAGGGCCCAGGGCCCTGAGAAGATGTCTTTGCAGCACGTCCCTGGCCCTCGGCTGCCACCTCCCTGGCACCCACCACTCTGCGGGGGCACGTGGACCTCTGTTGGATGTAGCCTGACCTCTGACCCGGGGGTCAAATAACTCAGGTCTGTTTACCAAGTCACCAAAATAACCTGCCCGATAGCATCTCACCCATCACACAGGAGGCCGGGCTTGTGTGAATAATTAATAGGTCACTGGAATGTGAAACGAGAAGCCTCGGCCCATTCTGAAACAGCATTTTAGGTTTGCAGCCTGTAATATCGTCAGTCAGGAGAGGGGCTGACTGAGTCCGCAAAGAGGTGAGGGCAGGTGGTCTGGGATCCTGCCTCAGCCGTGCAGTGAGAGGGGCTGGC
>NW_012101587.1:685915-694952 GCF_000951045.1 Mandrillus leucophaeus | reverse complement strand
GCCATAGGTCAGACGGGCGTGCTGTGGGTCAGGTGGGCCTCGTTCCTGCAGGAACACCTGGCTCTGCAGCAGTGGCCGCCATGTCATCCTGGCCAGGCCCCTGCACCGAGGGTGGAGCCACAGGGTCTCTGATGCCTTCCTTCTCGTGTTTTGGTGGAGAATGTGGCTGGACGTCCTCCCATGAGGAACGTGTTCTCCGGCCTGGTTCGCTGGCCCCTGGCCCCAGGCCCAGCCCCGCAAGGCGCCCCGTGGGCTTCACCTGGAAGTGTCACCTCTGGCTGCTGTTGTGGGTGATAGGATTCCAGGGCTGCAAACAGGACCCTAGGCGCTGTCCACACAGCATGGCAATCTCTTAAATTAACGCAGCGTGGGGGGAATCGGGGTTGAAACCGGTTTGTGAGCCAGATTTTCCGTCCCTGTGGGGACTTCCTTGGGGCAATTTGAAAAATGCAGGTTTTACTTGTAGGCCCTAAATGCATAATTTCCCTTTGGCTGACGGCTGTTCCTGTGCCCTGCCCGGAGAGGAGCCTGACTCCAGGTCGCCTTGGCTCCATTTCTGTGCAGCAGCTCAGACTATGGGGCGGAGGGTGAGACATTCCTAGTCGTGAGCTGCCTCTGTCCACCCCACACCTCCCTCCCCTGCGTGCGCACAGCTGAGTTCCGCATTGAATACATTTGGCCTCAATCATCCTCTATCTGTCATGTCACCTTATAAGTGCTGAGGCCAGCACAGGAGCTAAAAACAAACATTTTAATGTGTAGGAAACTCAGAAACTCTTACACCTCAGCAGTAGAATAATACATTTTGTTTAGTTAAGGTTCAGGCAAAGGGAGGTCATTGTTGTGACAGGTAATTTTATAAATAGGATTCTGACAGGTTCTGTACTGTGCCAGAGGCAGAAAGCCCGTGCAGTGGGGCCCGTGACGTATTTAAATTACTTTTCTTAAAATGAACTTCATGTTTTAAATAATAGATGTTTACCTCCCAGGTTACACCTTAAATATTCCCATTTTCACTGAAATGGCATGTTTTTTAAAGGATACAGTCATACGCCAAATTCACAGCATTCCACACACCATCAGAGAACTGCCACAGGGATCCTGGGGGAATTTTAAATTGTAGTTTAAGACCACGTGACCCTGGCCAGGCCCTCGGAGCTGCC
Source organism: Mandrillus leucophaeus (assembly GCF_000951045.1). NCBI lineage: Eukaryota > Metazoa > Chordata > Mammalia > Primates > Cercopithecidae > Mandrillus > Mandrillus leucophaeus. Next base: position 693,789 of record NW_012101587.1, on the reverse strand, counting down.
CAGGCGCCCCTCCCCCACCCCCAGAGGTGGTTTTGGTCAGAGACTCATTTACATTTTTTCTATGTAAATTAAATTTTTAGGTATTAAATCTCGGAAAATGGAATACTGTGTGGCAGAATCTGCCTCTTAATCTCTGCTTCTCTTCTTACATTTCCCATCATAAAGGTGTTTGAATCCTACAGAGAGTTAAGGTATCTCAGGAAGTTCATTAATTTGGCAAAAGGCTGGAGTCTGTCTTCTGAGGAACTAAGGGCTGGACAGGCAGGTCCCAGCGTCCTCCGTCCTGACTGTGGAGACACTTGTGTATTCATGCGGGAAGAGGGGGCTCCAGTGGAAAGGGAAAGGCTTGTTCTGCGGAGTTACGTGGTCTTAGCTGTAATCACTTTGGAATGGGGTGCTGGTGGCTTTGGGTGCAGAGACTCCTGTGGGCATCTGACACATCGGGGCTGTGTCCTCGTCCCTGTCTGTGGCTTCCCCACCGTGTTCCCACGTGACGCCTTCATTCAGCCTCTGGCTTTTGTACTTCAGACCCCAAACGCCCCTTTGATGTCTCAGCGGGGGCCTGGGTCCCAGCTCGGCCTCACGCAGCGTCCCAGGCCCTGCCCATCAGTCTGGGCCTCACGGTCAGGCCCTCGGTGACAGCAGCCATCGCTTCACTGTGGCCTCCTCCCTGGGGGGCTCTGAGTTCAGCTGCCAGTGCGATTGGTTTGTTCTTTACTGTGGTGACCGCATGGAGGCTGAGGCTGAGCTGGAGCCACGGAGCAGGGGCTGCCTCTTTGCCTGCCCGGGCCCCTGCAGGCCCATCTCCCCTCTGCCCACTGACATCTGAGAATCCTCCGTCCCCTGCAGTCTGAGGGGCAGCCCCCGGCTCGGGCTCCCCAACCTTCTCCCCTGCCTTGCTGGCCCTGAGTGGGCGGCAGGCATCTGCGTGGTGGGGGCAGATATCGCATTTTCCTGTGGCTGGAACGTGCCTGCAGGAGCCCGGGCTTGGAGCCTTCACATGGTGGTAGTGCTGCAGTTGCCATCGGTGGTCAAAGCTTTTAAAGTTAGTTTAGTGAGAAAATCGACTCCAAACGTGATCAGAGGGGTTGACGCGTTCCAGGATGAGTGGTTCCCGGGGCTGGGTGTTGCCACGGGCCTTGCACAGATTTTGCTGATTAATCTCAGGGCTCTGAGGCTGGTGCCCATCAGGCCCCACTTGGGGGATGCAGAAGGGAAGGCGCTCTGAACAAGGGGCCCTGTGGGAGGCCCCACTGTGCAAAGAGTTTGACTCCTGCGGCCTCCCTCTAGGCCTGTGTGCTTGCTTTGAGAATCAGATGTTCGTGTTCCAAACCAAATCGGCCTCTTTCAAGTAGAATCACACTATAGTGATTGTAAATGGGAGCGTTAAAGATAAAAACAAACGTTTCTAAAAATGACTTACTGCCGAAGGCGGAAGCACGCCTTCGTGGTACGGAGAAGGAGAGTGAGAGGCAGCAGCACTGCACCTTGCATTTACCTCTCAGACACTGATGAGCAACTCATCCCTCAGAACAGCTGGTCCTGAACACGTGTGTGCCCTGCCGAAAGGCGCAGACCTTCCCAGAGGCGGGAGCAGGGCCCGGCCACCCATGTCCTGGCAGAAGCACCGGGGCTGCTCCGTTTGGCCAGAGTCTTATCCCAGGGATGTGGGTTTTGAGTCTCACACACATGGCGCCGGCCGAGAAGCCATGAGCGGCTCTGCAGGGTGGTGCGGCCGATAGACACCTCCATGCATGGTTGCCCTGGGCAGTGTCTGCCGCTAGCGTCTGCCTCTGCTCAGCTGCCAGGACGGTGTTGAGCACTCCCCTACTCCCCTGCCTCTGCCGGAGGAGAGGTGCAGGGAGCCATCAGGAAGGGTGCTGGGGCCTGAGGCCCGTTGTGCCGTGTGTGTGCACACAGTGTGGCATCCCTGGTCAGGAGTGGGAGCTGCACGCTGCCCAATTCCAGGTTAATGGAACACAGGAAGATGGGTCGTGTCCTGCAGGGCCTCATCTGGATTTACTGGTGAAGCGAGCCTTGCCCGTGGCTCAGCGAGGGCTCAGCTTTCCTGCACAGCTTCACCGTGGCCTCGGCGTGGGCACACACAGTGAGCATGTGTGGATGCATACGTGTGCACATCCATGCCCACATGTGTGAGAGTGCAAGTATGTGTGCAGGTGTGTGCATACGTGTGTGTGTGTTTGATAGTGGCCACGGGTGTGTTCAAAGCTTAACCCTCAGTGCCCAGGTCCATTAAGATAACAAAGCATTTTCTAATCTGCTTTACAAAGACACCAGTATGATATGGCAGAAAAATACAAAGTGGGTAGGACAGGGGGACGCAGGCCTCGAACCCACTGCAGGTTTTCTCTGCATTCGGTGACTCCCAGGGGTCCGCACTCTGGGTGCTGAGTGGGTGCTTCCTCTTCTCTCGCCAGCTCCATGGCTACTTGGAGAGTGAGCCGCTGATGCTGCAGCTTTTCATCGGGACGGCGGACGACCGCCTGCTGCGCCCGCACGCCTTCTACCAGGTGCACCGTATCACGGGGAAGACCGTGTCCACCACCAGCCACGAGGCCATCCTCTCCAACACCAAAGTCCTGGAGATCCCGCTCCTGCCGGAGAACAGCATGCGAGCCGTGTAAGCGCGGGGACCTTCGACCTTTGACCTCTGGTGGGGGCGGTGGGCGGGGCGTGCCTTCCTCCCGGCCCTGGGGGGTCTGGCCGGCCCCCTGCACTTCCAAGCTCTGTGGCTAGGACACTCTTGGTTTAACAGCCAGTAAGTAAACCTCACTCTTGCTTTTGACAATGGATTTGCTTCTCTCTAGGGTTTCAGCTCTGTGTATGTTGCCACTTAAAATGATATCCCAGATACGCAGGTATAAGTACCTCCCTCCGCATGTAGCTCCTGAACAGGACCCTGTGTCTTTCTGAATACAGCAGTTTTGTAGTGAGAAGGATGGTTAAAACGTGAGCATCAAAAAATTAAAGCTGTCAGCATATCCGGACCACGTTGAACTTTAGGAGGTTCGGACAACACGGATAGGCCCGCGCTGACGTTCTGAGTCTAATTTGGCACTGTAATTTGTTTGAAAGTGAATTTTTTAGTAAGCCGAGGACAAAACATGTAATTTCCAAATAAGGCCTTACTCGCTTAATCCCAGCTTGTGCTGGGCACGCTGGCCCTGACCTGTGAAGGCAGCCAGGAAAGAGGACCGCTGGTTCCTGAGAGATTCCCATGGTACCATGGTGGGAACAGATGACAAACACGTCTATGGGTGAATGAGCGCAGGTTGAGCTGGGATGGCTGGAACGTGCAGACCAGCAGGATAGAGCCGGGCCCGAAGGGCAGGGACAGCGTCCTACGAGGGTGACCCGCAGGCCGGGAGCCCGTGTGATGGCAAAGCTGTAGGGGGGTGCCCCATCCAGGTGGAGCCCCGGGGGTGGGTGCAGAGGTCCTGGGGCTGCAGGAGTGGGGAGGAGCCCCACACGGGGAGGGACAGCATGTAGGAGATGGCGGCAGGGGCCACGTCAGGCATTTTAATAAGTGACTCAAAGCCTCTAAGTCAAAAACAAAGGGAACGCTTTCTCTCCATGTTGGCTTTGCAAGTGTTGGGGGGAATGTGTGCACCTGGGAGCTCATTCTGAATCCCTGGGTTTGCCTGGAGAGCTATAATCCAAGTTTCCTGCAGACGGGGCACAGTCAGGTGGTTTTCGAGAACAAACCTTGTGTTCCGCAGCCGCGGTAAATGTCCTGGCTTCGCTGGCGGCTGTGTTCACCCCACCATGATGTGGGGCAGCAAGGCTGGCCGGGAGACGCCCACAGCCAGGACCGCACGCCAGCCTGGTGCTCGGTGCCCACTCAAGGGTGGTCAGGGTGTCTCTGTTTATTCTCATTCTCTTAACTTAAAAATACTGCTTTTTAGTGCATTGAGAATATACACATGGAATGTTTTACTGGAGTCTGATTTTGAATGAAATTGTTAAGTTGAAAGAGATTATATGAAACCGTAGAAGAAACGGGTTTTACACACAAAAAATGAAGGCTTTTAAATATAGTGGAAATAATAGCATCTTCTGATAAATCAAGTTTTTTGGGAACTACTCCAAGATAAGAGAGAGCAGCAGGTGCCTCCGGCCCCTCCCTTGGGCTGCTCTCTGCCACTCTGGTGACATCCCCGTGTACGTGGCCAGCGTGGGTGCTAGAGGCAGCCAGGACTCGGGACAGCTCTGACTGGACCCACTTGGTCAGGGCTGGAGGCTGGAGGGAAGGTGGGAAGGGAACGGTGGGAAGGGAAAGGTGGGAAGGGGAAGGTGGGAAGGGGAAGGTAGAAAGGGGAAGGTGGAAGTCGCTTTTCTTGGGGCTGCCTCCGCTCACCCCCTCTCACCTGTGCCAGCGTCGGATTCTGTTCTGCGCTAGGCAAGGGCCTCACGGAGGTTGGCAGCTTCAAGGTCTTGTTTTCCTCGGGGGAGGGACAGTGACCAGCTCCCTGGCATGAGCTCGCGGGGCTAGGGGGAGGGCCAGAGGGTCTGGGGGCCGGGCCTTTCTGCTCCCGTGTCAGCTAGTGAAGGAAAAGCTGTGGGCTTTTGTTTTGGGCAGCATTGACTGTGCTGGAATCCTGAAGCTCAGAAACTCCGACATTGAACTTCGGAAAGGAGAGACGGACATCGGGAGGAAGAACACACGGGTACGGCTGGTGTTCCGTGTTCACGTCCCGCAGCCCAGCGGCCGCACGCTGTCCCTGCAGGTGGCCTCCAACCCCATCGAATGTTGTAAGTGGACACCCGCGCGCTGCAGGGGAAGGAAACCGTCGGTGTCCCACGTGCTGTCGCTGTCTTTCCCTCTCTCGGCTTTTCGTTTGTGTAGACTTGGTACTGAACTGTTCCACCAAACCCACCACAGTGTGTGGCCATGTGGGGTCTGAGTTGATCACGGCTGAGTTACTGCCTGTGGCCCTTCCGGGGGCCCCTGGCTCTGGCTCCTCTGATGCTCGAGCATGGCCAGGGAACGCGGTGTGGGCCAGGGCTTCCCCCACGCTGTGCTGACCTTTGCGTATTTGTGCGGTGACTGTGATTTGCGTGAAACTGGCTGAGTCTTAGGAGGATATTTCGATGCCGCCTTCAGCACGAGGTGGAGACCATGAGGATTCATGTGCATGGCTTCTCCCCTAGGAGAAATGGCGTCCGCAGGACTCAGCCCGCCGGCCGTGGCGGTGCTTGCCCTGGGTGGGTGGGCTCACGCGTGACCTGCTGGGTGCCACACGTGTGCCCTGGGCCGCCCACCCAGGACAGGCCCTCACCGCCCCTCTCCCCCTGATGCAGCCCAGCGCTCGGCCCAGGAGCTGCCTCTTGTGGAGAAGCAGAGCACGGATAGCTACCCGGTCATGGGCGGAAAGAAGATGGTCCTGTCCGGCCACAACTTCCTGCAGGACTCCAAGGTCATTTTCGTGGAGAAAGCGCCAGGTATGCTCTTCACCAGGGGTCATCTGCGGCCTGGGCTTCAGCGCTGGTGGGAACCGCTCCCGGTCGGTGGAGCAGGACCCACCTGTGCATGGTCACCGGGACAGGGCTTACGGGGTGTGGCACAGAGCAGAGGCTCTGCGTGGCCCGTGGCTGCATCCGGCTGTGAGTTCTTGGGTGAGCTGACAGCTGTGCTGCTGAAGGGAGGAGGTAGATGCTGATTGCCGGGGCCGCCACACACACATCGCCGCTGACACTGAGGGAGCCCGCAGGCTGGGGACGTGCGGAGGAGGGCGAAGGCGTTTGCTGGCTTTCCTGGGGTCCTCTGTCTGCAGGAAGTGGACGCTTTGGGGGTCAGTTAGCAGCAGGGCAGGAGGGAGCTCCCCTCTGGAGCCTTCCCCTCCTGCCAGCATTCCTGGGGTCGGAGGCAGGGGTGGTGTGGGTGCCCCAGATGGCGGGGGCTGGGGCGGTCTTTAATGCTACAGCCATGGTGTGTGTGAAGCCCTTGTGCCCCGAGGGCCCGGGTCACCCCTGCCTCTAGGTGTTGTGCTGGCCCAGCCTGGAAGCTCTGGGGCTGACCTCGGAACAGCTGCGGGGGCATCTTCTGAATGATGTTCCTCCTGGGGCCGTCACGCCTGTGGTTCTGTGCTGCCCACAGGAGACGCTGTCCTGCAGGGATAGGGCTCACAAAGTGGCTCCCGGCCCAGCTCAGTTCTCTGCAGATGCTGGGCCCCAGCGCTCTCATCCCAGAGCAGGGCCTGGCTGGCTCCGAGAAGAGCCTGTGAACAGTGTGGGCTGCACTGACGGGAGACTGGCGTTGCAGGGAGAGTGAGCACCAGTGTGGCTGGGTGCAGGTACCCTAGCCCAGCCCTCGAGGGGGTTCAGGCAGAGTTGACCTGGCTCTCCACAAAGCCTGCCATGAGCTCTCTGGTTTTGGGGCTTCCTGGTGCCTTGCTGGGCCTCTGTCCAGGGTGGGCCAGGTGAGGGGCACACCCCTACAAGACCTGTTTTGTGATTTTTTTTTTCTTTTTAACATTTACCAATTGGAATTTTTTTGCACTTACTCTGATCCCCGGAAACCGCGGAGGCATTCAGCCTTGATAATGGGGTCTTGATTTGTACAGTTTGCCGGAAACTTAAGTGCTTCAATCAAAATAGGCTTTAGAGGTCATTCACGTCTAACGTGGCTTTCTGTAGAATCAGGGCATAATTGGAAAACACGTTTTAAATTATAGAGAAAACCAACTAAGGCAGTGACCAGGAAGGCATTTGCATCCCCCGTGCCTTCTCAGGAGGAGGCTAATTTTGAAATAATTTGCCCTTCAGAGTTTTCAGTGTGTGTCCATGCGTTGGCAGAGAAACACTTTGCCCCCAGTGTAGGGAGGCGCTTGGGCCAAGACTGGCCAGAACCATGGCTCCCAGGTTCTGCTTCTCAAAGCCCAGGCCTAAGCAGCCTCCTTGTGGTTTCTTCTGTGCAGAGAGGCCTGGGCACCTTGGCAGAGCCCCCCGCCCCCCGAACGCAGTCAGCAGAGGTGCCCCAGCTCCTGCCCTAGCCGAGTTATTGCACTAGCCGAATCGGTGCCACAGTGCCATGGGGAAGGGCAGCCACTGGCCTCCGAGGGCCGGAAGCCAAGGGGATGCGGGACCAGCCCTGGTCTCATGCGGCCGCCCCCACGGGCAGCCCCTCCTGCCTTTGTCATCGCTGTGAGCTGTGCGGTCAGCAGGCAGAGGTGCTGCCTGTTCTGCCCTTAAGCTCGGCTGCCGCGGCCACACTTCTAGGCAATGCCAGTTTGTCTGCCCATGTCCTTCTCTTGTCCCATGAGGTCAGGGTGGGTCTCTGACCCTCTCCCAGCATCAGCCGGTGTCTGGTATACAGCAGGCGAACCATAAATGAATAGGTGCTGCGCTCAAGAGCACGTGAAGCTGTGAATACTGCAGGGATGAAGCCAGACCACATTTGTGATTTTATTCTTTATAGTTAAATAAGATAATTTGCATATTCATACACACACAAGCATATCACATGTTTTCAAAAGCGGAGAACAAACATCCACATAATTTTCTTTCTCTACTTTGGGCTTCTCAGGCGGGAGCCGTCACTTACGACACGAGCTAACGTGCGGTGAGAGGTTGGAGCCGCAAAAGGCCCCACATCCTCATCCTGGCGACGAGTTCCTAGTTGTTTTTGGAGAAACCACTAAACTGAATATAAGTTAAAAACACAGTTGCCCTCCCGTCTTCTGATGGGATCGTCTGGTCTTTTTAAAGTTCTGTTTTCGACTGCTCTCGCGGATGGAACCAGGGCCGGACGTGAGCTCGGGAGGTTCGTGTCGAGGATCCGTCAGTCGGGCAGATGAAGTGGCTTCTCCAGGAAGGGCCGCTGTGTCTGTCGGCTGTCCTCGTTCTGAGGGTGC
>NW_012101587.1:682723-684723 GCF_000951045.1 Mandrillus leucophaeus | reverse complement strand
CCTTCACACCCGCACCCCTCCCCTCCCCTCCCCCTCCTCCTGTTAAAGATCACCGCTTCTTTCTTCCGACGTGTGAGGTAAGGCACTTCTCTGCACACGTGTGAACGTCGAAGCGCCTGAGGGACACATAATGAAACATAAATGAAACGCCCGAAAAACGCCTGCGTGAAACGTGAGTTCAGGCTGTGTCTGGAGCTTGGCTGAGATGAGACAGAAGGCGCAAGTTTCTGAGATTTGGATGCGTCAAACATGAGCCAGTTCTTAATGCTGGAGTTGAACAGCCTCCTTTTCTTGAGTCACACGTCTGTTCTGGTGCCGTTCTTCAAAAACATCAGTGAAGCCTGTTTTGGTGTCGTCGCTGTGCAGAAGCCACGCTACAACGCCAGGGGTTAAAACACCCGCCCCGTTTGCTGGCGATCGCGCAGCGAGCGGGGCTCAGTACGCGGGGCCGTGCGGGTTGCGTCCGTGGTCGTTTCTGTGGCTGCCGTGACTGGCAGGCCAGCTGGGGCCTGGACTGCCAGCATCTCCAGGTAATCAGGGCCCCTCCCCGTGGCCTCCCGGGTCCCCTCTGCGGAGGCAGCCTGGGGCCCCTGGGAAGCAGAGACAGGTTGTGCCAGAGCTCCGAGGCCCAGGCCTGAACCCAGTGCTGTGCCAGCCACCACACCGGGGGCCCTGCCCAGGTTCACAGGGAGACACACAGAAATGTGGGAGTCCGGGGGGCCCGCATGGTAGGAGCGAGTAGCCAGAGTCCCACGGCTGCCCGGGCCCCTCCCAGAGGCCCCAGCCCAGCACATCTAGAGCCCTCCCCTGAGAAACCCCAGACAGCCAGGTTCGCCCCAAACCCCCAAACCCAACATGGTGGGACCCCAGCTCGCCCCCACCTCACGGCCGCCCCATCCTCTGGCCCTGGACGTTACCACATGGAGAAGACAGGCCTGTGGGCAGGCGCTGGCCATACTGCAGGAGACACAGGCCGGGTTTCCAGATTTCTCCACACAGCGGCAGGCGGAGGTTCTGCCTCCCACCTCACTGGGAGGGTCAGGACTCCAAATGTGGGCCAAATGTATGTTGTTATTTTTTAAATAAAGGGACCAAAGGTCCGGGCCTTTCCGAGGCTGCCCTGCCTTGGGACCATGACCAGCATGGTTCCCGGGTCTTCCATAAGCTCTGACAGGCACCTGGCCATTGTTTTCAGAGGCTCTACCCAGCAGCCACCAAGCTTAGCTGGCAGCTGGCAGGACACTTGCAAGGACACAGAGCTGTCACAGAACCACCGTGGCCTTGGCAGCTGCTGGTCCTATGCCAGGACACACACGTTCACCACGGCGAATGGGGGGTGCACGTCCCCAGGCAGAGGCCATGTCATCCAGGTGCAGGAAGCGCCAGGCAAGGACCCTCCTGTCTGCCCAGGGAGCCGGGTCAGAGGAGTCCCCAGGCCTGAAGCCACTCCCTCCGGGCTCACCTTCAGGTCCCTTCAAGGCCAGGGGGTGGTTCACCCACCCCGGGGTGTCACGGAAGCCTGAGGCCCCTGCAGGCCCCGATTTCCCCAGAGGGGCATCAGTGTCCGCTGGCCACCCTGCCTGCCCCCCCCCCCTTCAGCCACCCCTGCTCCTCGGTTTCCTGGGGTCTGGTTCTTTCTTGCAGGCGGGGAGGAGGTGAGGGCCAGGGCCCCCATACGGCAGACCTAGTGGCACTACCCTTTTAGGCCTTGCTGTCCCTCCTCTGTCCATCGTGGAAGGTCTTGGCCTGGGGCAGAGGAGCAGGCCGAGGTGGGAAGTGGAGTCCAGGCAGGTCTGTGGCCTGTCTGTTTTAGTTGTGCGGGGTGTAGGCTGAGGGAGATGGACCGGGGGGATGGCTGCCTCCGTGGCATCTATCTCCATGGCATGTCCTCTGACGGGGCTGGATGAGCAAGGAGTCCCCAGCTCCAGCGTCTGCGGCGTGGACAGTCCCCGTACAGAGCAGCTCAGCTGTTGCCTCCTGAAGATGTTGGATGTCAGCCC
>NW_012101587.1:660872-681178 GCF_000951045.1 Mandrillus leucophaeus | reverse complement strand
AGACGGCGGGTCCTGGCGGGTCTGGGAGGCTCCTGGGCCCGCAGGCCTGCCTGTGTGGAAACCTCGCGGGTGTGGCAGGGAAGCCTCCCGATGACTCAGACTGCAGGGAATTCCCTAATGATCTGGAATATTTTTACTCCTGCACTCAGGCAGTTTCCTACTGAGGACTCGGAGCTCTGATAAGGCTGAACACAAAGGCCCTTTCAGGACCGGCTGCCTTCCTTCCTGCCAGGGGCTGGGTTTTGAACAGCGCGGGGGCCGGCCCTGCCCGCCTGGGCCTCCACGGAGCCGGGAGCCTCCATGGCAATGCTCTCGCCAGCGGGACGCGGCCCTGCGTCTCCTTTCCTGAGATGCGAGGTTATTTGCATCTTTCGGCAGCCTCAGTGCTTTGTCTTGTTCTGGAAGCAATTGCTAGAGACATTTCTGGCCGTGAATATATATTGCCTTGGAAAGAGTTACTTTATGAGCCTTGAGCAGAAAAAGAAAGCCTGCCCTCACCCTCACCCTGGTCGACGGTGAAACAGCCACAGATGTCGGAGACCACGGGGAGAGGCCCTGCCTCCGAGGGGGAAGGCCACAGGCGCTGGCTCAGCCAGGGTCTTTGAGGACAGCAGGGATGTTCGTCGGTTCCCCACACTTTCAGGGGAAGTCTAAGCATATCTACTCCCACCTGCGCGGGGATTGCTGGGCGGGCGCTCCCAGGTGTGTGGTGGAGGCTGCTCCGTGGCAGGTGCTGAGCTGGGCCTGGCTGGCCACGCAGACGTGGCTCCCCTTGGGGCTGCTCCAGCAAGGCTGGTTCCCCACAGGCCCATGAGGCACTGGAGGGAAAAGACACCTTCATGCCGTCGTTCCATTTGCTTTTCATGGACTCACTGCTGTGGGGCAGCCGCCTGAAGGAGGCCATGGGGAGACGGCTGGAGTCCCTCTCCCTTCTCGGGACATAAAGAGAGGAACAGGCTGTGTTGCCTCGGCTGCAAAAATGGCGTCTCCTTGGGGTGTCATTAAACGCAGTGTCCTGGCCCTGTGCGCCTCAGTGTCCCTCCTGCTCAGCACCATCAACCTCCCTCCCCTTCCTGGCGCCAAAGGCCTCCACAGCCTCAGGGAAATTCCTGGGGAAGCTGAAGCTGTGACTCTGAGCTTCTGGGCTGGGCAGAGAGCAAACCATAGCCTGTGGTGCCCTGGAGCTTCAGAGGACCACAGTCTTTTGTGGGGTGCAGACGGGGCTTCACCCCAAAGATGGGCTTTGTCATAAGAAAACTCCAAAAGGCGTTTTTAAAAGGTGCCAAGCAGCCCGAAGACTTAGCTACACACAGAGTGATTTCGATTGTTATGAAGTGGGGGTGGAGGGGCTTCTGAGCCGCCGGGTGCATCTGGGCTGGGGGCTTCTGGGAATCCGCCGTCACCAGCACCTGTGCTGGGGTGAAAACGCCTCTTTCTTCCCAGCTCCTTGCTGCTTCGTGAAACTCAGATGCCTTCAAGCGCAACTGAGTGTATGTTTTAGTTCCCTGTTATTTTTTTCCCAGAGGAGAGATGGATGCCAGGCTCTGTCGAGTGGGCTCATCTGGTGGGTGATTTGCGTGGGGACCTCGGGCGTCCCGGGCTGGCGTGGCCGGGGCTCGGCTGGGCGGCTCTGGGGTCCTGTGTGACTCACATTTCCTCTCTCCACCCTCCACGCAGACAGCAGCCCGGCACTGTAACAGAGAAAAAGGAGATTTGGTCTGATTTGTCAGTAATTGAGGGTTTGTAACAGACACGTTTTCTTCTTTGGAGAGAGAGCATAAGGATAAACTTAAGTGTGTATGTATACCTGTAACTGTTCATTTTGGGAGCGGACTTTATTTTGGAGAAGATAAAAGAGAGGAAGAGACTGTGGGAGATTGACATCTGTTAGTTTGAGATAATTGCCCCAAACTCAGCCCATCTGAGGGGCCAGGCTGTGGTGCAGCCGCCTTTGTCCGTGTGCGCCTGGAGTCCCCACTCTGCCGGGCGTGGAGCAGAGAGAACAACGCGTCCTTTCACTGCACCTCTGGGAGCCTTTTCATTTTTTAAAAACATGCAAATAGCCACTGGGGAAAGGCTAAAAATACCTGTGTTTTGCATTTCTGTCTCCTGACGGGCAAGAAGTTGTCAGAGGAAGGCTCTTCGCATTTACCCAGTGGTTCCTTTGCACAGAGGCAGGGCCAGCGGCCAGGCCCTCTTCCACCAGCGTAGACCCCAGCACGAGCAGGCATCGCACCCTGACGTGGAGCCCCCGGCCCCCCTGTCACCACTCTCACACCTCCTGCATCCCTGGAGGCTGGGCCAGGGACTGCAGAGCCGGGCCTCAGGTCCACGCACAGATGCCCTGCACGCGCTCTGATGATGGGGTACCTGCTCCCCCTCACACCTGCTCTCCCTGGAGAGGACGGGGGCATAGAAACCCTCCCGTGACCTGTCCTGAGGCTGTGAGAGGCCAGCAGATGCAGGGCCAGGACAGATTCCTGAGGATGCCCCTGCCCTGTAGTCCTTCCCACCCAGGGCTGGGGTCAGAACAAGTCCTGAACCACGTGTCCTCAGCTTCCCCAGGCTCCCAGGGGAACTCTGGGTTGAGCTTGGGGCCCCGCCTGGGCACATGGGTCCTGAGGCGCTGCCCTCAACAAAAGCCCTGGGATGGGCCTACGTGGGTCTCCTGGGGTCTCTCTCCGGGCTCAGGGCCCTGGGTCTGGATCACATGGGGGCTTCGGGGAGGGGGCTCCCCGCCACACAAAGTCACAGACGTTTCCTGCTCCTTTCTTCCAGATGGCCACCACGTCTGGGAGATGGAAGCGAAAACCGATCGTGACCTATGCAAGCCGGTGAGTGCCTTTGGCGCAGCTGGAGCCACTGCGGGTCCCCAGGGCTTGGGAGGCTGGGGTCTGCTGGAGCCACTGTGGGTCCCCAGGGCCTCAAGAAGGTGGGGTTCCTGTTTGTTAAAATGAAACAAATAAAAATAATGCATAGGGTAACAGAACCAGTAACAAACAGAATCGCCAAGTACTTGCCGAAGCACCATGTACTGCACCCAACCTGTCAGGGTCAGGTCAGAGCCCTGGCGGCTGGGGATGGTGCCGGGCAGGCCAAGGGCTGCCTCCCACATCCTGGTGCTGAGACAGCCCAGGGAAGGTCATCTCACACGGACCCTCCCGCCCTTTGCTGTCCCCTTGCTGTCACCGTCACCTGGCACAGAGCAGGCCCCTGGGAGTCGGTGCTGTGCTGAGTTCCCGGGGCGTGGCCAGCACCTGCCCAGACCCAGAGCACCGAGGGCAAGGCTCTGCGGCATCCCCATGGGGACTCCTCACCCCATCCTCTGAGGCCGCCGATCGCACCAACCTCTCCTGTGATGGTGACTCAGGCACAAAAGCCTGGGCGTGGCTCCCGGACTCGCGACTGGCCGCAGCCTGTTAGCGGTTGGTGCACGTGTATGGGGCCGTGGCAGACGCATGGCCGGGTCACGCTTCTGCTGTCATCGGGCCGTTTCCAGCACCCCTAGTCACCTGCCACAGCTTCCCTGGCACCATGTGCATGTGGTGGGTGCCTGAGGATAATGACCGTCCTCAGATTGGCTAGTCATGGAGATGACCTTTTGTCTGGACGGTTGTCGCTGCTCCCACATCTCCCATGAGGTGCTGGCTGCTGCGTGTGTCTCTCATAATCCAAGTGTTCATGTTTAAAGTGGTTTCTTGGAGGCAACGTCTTCTTGGTGGTGTCTTGGATCCTCTCTGATGCTGTCTTGTAATTGGCACATGTAGACCATTGATGTTTCATTGTTTGTTTTTGTTTGTTTGTTTTTGTTTTGTGAGACGGAGTCTCCTTTTGTTGCCCAGGCTGGAGTGCAGTGGCGTGATCTCGGCTCACTGCAACCTCCACCTCCCGGGTTCAAGCGATTCTCCTGCCTCAGCCTCCCGAGTAGCTGGGATTACAGGCGTGCACCACCACACCTGGCTAATTTTGTATTTTTAGTAGAGACGGGGTTTCTCCATGTTGGTCAGGCAGGTCTCGAACTCCCCACCTCAAGTGATCCACCTGCCTTGGCCTCACAAAGTGCTGGGATTACAGGCGTGAGCCACTGTGCCCACCTGATGTTTACTTATTATTGATACAGTTGGATTGATCCCTACACTGGATTCTTTGAGTGTTCTAGTTAGTCGTATAAAAGCAGTAGAAATCTTTAGGCCAACATAAGATACCACATGGCTCACAAGGGGGTTTTGAAGACATGAACGTGCTTCCAAGCTCAGCAATGTGTGTCCCTAGGGGTCGGGGAAGTCTTGTGCACCCACTCAGTGTGTGCAGGTGGAAGCTGATCCGTTCAGAAACCTCAGGGAAGAGCCGATCTCGGGCAGCTGGAGGCAGGTGGACAGGACACCGGGGAGGGGTCTTGAGGTCATCTCCTGTTGGTGGGTCGGTGGCCTCCATGGAGAGCGGTGCTGGCACCTTCACTCCCTGTCCCGAGAGGCAGCTCTGTCAGAAAGCCACGTCTTCCACCCTGCGACTTCAGCGCCCTTCCCCCGAGGGCCCATCCCCTTCCCAGAACCCTTTCCAAGTGGTTATCAGATGGAAAAGGTTCCTCTGGCCCTGGGGGAAGTGAGCTCACCTGCAGCTTCAGTGGTGCTCAGGCCTCCCCTGAAGCTTAGGGCTCTGGTTCAATGCTGTCGCTTTTCTTGCCTTCACCTGAGAAGCCCCTCGAGGAAAAGCTGGAGGCCCCAGGGCAGGCCGGCGTTCAGAGGAAGGAGTCTCGGCCTACCCCGCGGCCAGTGGGTCGGGGTGCTCAGAAGCATCCTGGGAATGGCCGGCCACAGGCAGAAGCAGCCTGAGCCGCTGTACCAGCCTCTCCTCCCCACAGCCCATTCCCGTGTCCGTACTGGCCTCCTTACTGCAGCCCGTTGCCGTGTCCATACCGGCCTCTCCTGCCCACAGCCATTTCCTGTGCCCAGAAGGTCTGTGGCTCCCCGCTGGCCGGGGGTTTGCAGCTGCCCAGGGGGTTGGCAGCTTCTGCTCACGGGTCGTCACCGGGCCTCCCCGCCCACCAGGTGTCTGGTTCATTCCTCCCACTGAGCTGCCCTTGCTCTGCTCTGCGTCTGTGCTGGGTACACTGACCTCCTGGCTCTCTGTCCCTCTGCCTGTGGGCATCGTAGCCTGGTGCCTGGCCTCATGCTGCCCACCCTCCCTGGCCCTGGCTCTGTCAGGGTCTCCACAGGCTTCACCAGCCCCGCACATGCACGTGGGATGCGGGACACAGGATGTGGGACACAGGACGCTGGAGCCGGCCTGCCCTATCCCCCTAGGCAGGGAGAGCAGTCTGGAGGAGCTGTGAGCCTTTCCGCATTGAAAACAATCCCAGCCAAGCCGACATCCACATTCTCTGTGATTTTCTGTTTTACTTTTGACACCAGCATATTTCGAAGAAAGCTTAACAGTTGTATGTTTTAAAAGAAATTTAAGAGCACATGTGAAAAATTATGTACTTCATGTTTACTGGGTTTTTTTTTGTTTTTTTTTTGAGACAGTCTCGCTTTGTCACCTAGATTGGAGTGCGGTGGTTCCATCTCGGCTCATTGCAACCTCTGCCTCCCGGGTTCCAGTGATTCTCGTGCCTCAGTCTCCTAAGTAGCTAGGACTACAGGCGCCAGCCACCATGCCTGGCTAATGTTTTTGTATTTTTTTCAGTAGAGACAGGGTTTCACTATGTTGTCCAGGCTGATCTTGAACTCCTGACCTCAAGTGATCCACCTGCCTCGATCTCCTAAAGTGCTGGGATTACAGGTGTGAGCCACCACACCTGGCCTCCTGTTTCATTTTTAATCTGTTAAATGGAGTTTGCTTTAATATATGTTTTTTCTCATCATAAAGGAACTTCATACTCATCGTGGACATTTGGACAATATAAAAAAGGAAATAAAACCTAGTGTAGTCTCATCAACTTAGACATAACGACTGCTGGCATTGGGCATGCGTCCTGCTCCATTTGCTGCTTTGTGTATAGATGTTCATGCAGACACACACACATACACACATTACATACATTATATTGTGTACATACGTGTTTCTGTGTGTGTGTGTGTATTTTTTTTTTTTTTTTGAGACAGGATCTTGCTCTGTCATCCAAGCTGGAGTACAGTGACTTGATCACAGCTCACTGCAGCCTCGACCTCCCGTGCTGAAGCAATTCTTATGCCTCAGCCTCACCAGTAGCTGGGAGCACAGGTGTGCCCTATCCTGCTCAGCTAATTTTTAAATTTTTGTAGAGATGGGGCCTCGCAGTGTTGCCCGGGCTGGTCCTGAACTCCTGGGCTCAAGCAATCCTCCCGCCTGGGCCTCCCAAAGTGCTGGGATGACAGGTGTGAGCCACCGTGCTGCCTGTGTGTAAACAAAATGGGATGTGCTGTGTCTACGGTTTTTGTACTTTCTGTAAGTAAGTGTATGAGTCTCATCTCAACAGTGGAGTTTTAAAGCAGGTTGCGTGGGTGCTGGTGCCGTGTGGAGCCTGTATTTTTTCCGGTACGGACGAGTTTCCCTCTCCCTTCCTGCTCTTCTGTGTTGCTGCTTTATCGCTTCCTTCTCTGTGTATTTAAGTGGCAGCTCCCACGGAGATAGTATTTTTGTCATATAATTTGTCTATTTAGAGAGATGAAGTGGGTTGGCCTGTGCCCACATCAACACAGGCCCTTCCAGTCAGGTAGGACCTAGGAAAACTGGTATGCACCATCCAGCCTGCCCCACAGGGTCCCGCCTCCGCCCATCCAACCCGCCTCATGGGGTCCCCGTCTCCACCCCAGCCTAGCCCACAGGTTCCCGCCTCCGCCCATCCAGCCTGGCCCACGGGGTCCCCGCCTCCGCCCATCCAGCCTGGCCCACGGGGTCCCCGCCTCCACTCCTCTCGCCACTGCCTCTGAGCGCTTCCCGGCCCGTTTTTATTTTAGTCTCGTGAGAGGTTTCCTTCTTGTCTCTTCCCTCAGCTGCTTCTGCTCTAAAGACCCTCCTGCTGTAGCAGCTGCCCTGAGCGCTGCTGAATTCAGAAAACAGCCCTGGAGGAAGCGTCTCTTTATCCCCCATACAAATGCCAGGACAGGCTCCGGGCGGTCAGAGCTTCCCAGGTCAGCCTAGGAGATGGCCAGGCCAGGCGAAGCCCAGACCCACAGTGCTCTGGGGGCAGCCCAGGCTCCGTGGGCATTGACAGAACTTGCGGTCCTTCCAGTGTCAGCTTCAGCTCTCCTGGGGCAGCTCTGATGAGGGGCAAAGGCAGGAAGACGCCCATGTGCCGTGGCTTCTGCTGCTTCCCAATGAACTGCAGTTAATTAAACAACACAGTCCTGCTGCCAGGAGAAAGCGTGGCCCCAAGGCACAGGGCCCCGGGAGGGGGGGGGCACAGGCGAGCATGGCCCCTCTGCATCGGTGTCTGGGCCTCAGCTCTTTCATTATTTGTAAATGAGAGAACCTGGACCTGAAGTTATCTTCAGTTTTCTGTCTTTAACACTCACAAGATTTTGTTGTTAACATGATTCAATCAATTTAGCTATTAAGCTAGGTGCTGTGCTATAATTAATTATTTTAACAAAAGAAGTAATACAATGGATTTTTCTCCTGCTTGTTAAACTAAGTCATATGATTATAAAAATTAAACTTTATAGATGCGACTCACACCAAGCCTCTCCCCAGATACCAAGTGTCGCCCTCGGCAGGGATGCCCGCATCACCCCAGTCATTTAGGGTCATTAGAGCCCCGAGTAACGCTGGGGCCTGAGCAAGCGGTCGGGATGTCTGTGTCCCAGTCCCGCACCCAGCCCCGACCTCTGCGAACAGTGCCACACCCCATGGCTTGCGTTTCGTGTGTGTACTTGGGAGAGCATGAGTTTTGTAAACGTGCTGCTGACTCATATTAAAAACATGAAATGGTAATGGCAGCCTCCACATGCCGTCCTCTGCTGTCTGTGCCTCCGTGCCCTTGGCTGTTCCCACCCCGGGGTCTGCGGGGGTCAGGGTCCACCTCCTCTTCCTCAGTTGGAGTGAATTTGGGGTCTGGTTGAGGGCCTCGGCCGTCATCAAATGTGACAAACACAGGCCCTCCCCTGAGACTGCGTGTCCAGGATGCACCTGCTCCTCCGGGGTTCACTGCAGTCGTCTGAGCGGTACTGGGCCACCAACCACTTCTATCACACAGCGGCCAGCGATGGGGCCTTGGGTCGTTTTCTGAAGGTCACCAACCCTTTGGCATCGGAGTAGGCAGAGCCTTTTGCATCCCCACCAGGCCCCTTGCGCAGGTGGCCCCGGGCAACCTCCACCCTCAGGCACCTCAGGTCCCAGTTCTGTTCACAGCTTCTCTTTTCCTGGCTTCTTTCCCTCTATTGACAAGATTTCAGTCTTGAGGTTGGTCCTGTTTGCTCCACTGCTCTGAGGAAGCCTCTCGGCTCCTAGGTGTGCAAGAAGCCAAGGGCATCCCTTCCCTGTGAGTGTCCACACACAAGTGCAGGTGGCACAGAGCGTCCGGGGCTGTCGTCGGCTGCTTCTGGACGCCCAGGTGGCCAGTCAGGAGTTTACTGTCACAGCGTCCCGCGCCGCCATGGAAACGCAGGGTTGCTGTGTGGCCGCCGTGGCGTGGCAGCCGTCGCCTGCCGGGTGCTAATTGTGCCTCCTGTGTGCCCTTCTCCTCTAGAATTCTCTGGTGGTTGAGATCCCGCCGTTTCGGAATCAGAGGATAACCAGCCCTGTTCACGTCAGTTTCTACGTCTGCAACGGGAAGAGAAAGCGAAGCCAGTACCAGCGTTTCACCTACCTTCCCGCCAACGGTAACGCCATCTTTCTAACCTTAAGCAGTGAAAATGAGCGCGTGGGGTGCTTTTTCTAAAGACGCAGAAACGACGTCGCCGTAAAGCAGCATGGCGTGTTGCACGTTTAACTGTGTGGTGTCCCGTTAGTGACGCTGAGTCATCGATTCCCTGAGAAGGAAAGGAAAAGGGAAGCTTTTTTCGGATGCATTTTCCTTGGTCCCTGTTGGGGTTTGGTCGGGGGGTTGCATACTCAGATAGTCACGGTTATTCTGCTTCTTGCGAATGTATAACAGCCCAGGGGAAAACATGGCTCTTCTGCTCCAAAAAACTGAGGGGGTCCTGGTGTGCATTTGCATCCTAAAGCTGCTTCAGGTGAGAAGGCAAATAGGTACAGCTATTTTGCAGGCAACTTTAGGAATAAACTTTGCTTTTAAGCATATAGTCCTGATGTGGTCTTTAAGGATGGTGAATGAGCTTTGTGCTGGGCGGACGTCCCCAACACACTTCTCCAAGGGTAATTTCATCTCCTGGGACCATGGGCATCCACGCTGGGGCACCTTCTCCTCAACCTGGCTGTCCCTTAACCGCCGTGGGAATGGCTCCTTTTCACTAAAAAAAAAAAAAAAAAAAAAAAAATCAGCTTCTGTTTTTAACCTTTAGGGTGTTTTCTTAAAGAAAATACCATTGAGTTTGTTTTTTCAGTCCCTGAACCAGTAGAAGAGAAGGGTGTCCCCCAAGCCATCCCGGGCTTCCTTTGTGGGTACAGGCCACACCCCCCAGCTCGGAGAGGACAGAGTTAGCTGTCATCCTGAGTTTTACTGTATTTTGGGTAAGCCTAGCTAACATCAACAATCTTTTTATATCGCTTTTTTTCTAAAAACTGCAGAGATTCCTATCATCAAGAGGGAAATTACACACTGCAAACTGATTGCAAAAGCAGCCGCGTTTTCTTAGCAAAATCGAGGTGTTTTGAAGGTTTCCATTTTCTCTGAACATAAACAGCATTTGTAATAGACCAGATTCTAAGAAAGCCCTCGAATCCCCACGTTCACACTGAACTGTTGGGACTCCCCGTTTTGTCGGGCAAGCTCTAGAAACGCCTCTCAACAGGTGGAAAATGGGGTTTCGCTGTAAAGTCGCTGTCCCCTGAGAGTGTCTGTGAGACAAGCTGTAGCGGGGACGGGCAGCCCCCAGCCCAGCCCTCGCGGGGAAGAGCCTCACAGTCTGGGACCCCCTGGGATTGTGGGGAAGAGCCTCACGTTCTGGGACCCCCCTCGGGTTTACATGATCTGTGCCACCCACACTTGGTGAGCCCGACTCGTTCTTGGAACAAAGTACAATATATCTTACAGAAAAAAATATTTCATCTTTTTCTGAAAATATAATGATTGTGTCCTAATTAAACTTCAAGCGTGGTTGACCAGAAATTGAATGTTTTAAAGAAAACCTAGGCCTTACAGAGAAGGACTGCTTTCCAGAGCAGTGCATTAATTTTTTTCTTATTTGCTCGGCACCCGGCAGTCCCCACCGTGGGTTTGAGCAGCACTGAGTTTAGCACAGATCACGCGTCTCAGAGGCAGAAGAAGGGGTGTGTGGGGAGCATGCCTGCCCTTCACAGGCGGGAGGTGGAGGCCCCCAGGACCATGGCCACAGCATGAAGCCGGTGGGGTTGAGCCGCTCCTGGTACCTCCTGTCCACACCCCACCTGGCAGCCGGCCGTCCTGTCCTACCAGCCGCGCTTCTGCCTCGGTCAGCCTCAGCTCCCCTCTCAGCTCCGTGCCCGGCGTGGACGTCTCTCCTGGACCCCCGCCCAGTGTCCCGGCTGCACCCTCCACCCGCCATCTGCCCCAGCATGGCTCAACACAGGCCAGGTTCCCCAGGCTCGCCCTGGGCACCAGCCTTCGCCCGTCCTCCCTCTCTTTTCCTCTGTCGTCTCTCCTCTCCTGGACGTAGCGCCATAGTCCCTGGGTGACCATCCCAGGCCCCCACGAGTACACTGACCAGGCCCCCAGGGGCTCCCCAGCTCCCTGTCACCCCACCTGGTCCTGAGGGCTATGACCACAACTTGCACCAGACTGTGAGCCCCTCAGGCAGGGCCCCTAGGCTGCCGCAGGGCGAGATCCCTGGTGTTGACACTGTGCCTACCTCGAGGCCACTGTCATTGTGGTTCTTAAATAAATAAACGAATGAATGGAAACCAGCACCCACGTATCTGTGTTCCGTCCGGCGTCCCCGCTGCACCTCCTGCCCCTGCAACCCCGGCTCGGTCTGAGGACGCCAAGGCCACTCCAGGACCTTCATCCTCCGTGCTGTGCATCTGTGTCTTGGGGTCCAGCTCGGACGGCTTCTTCCACGGGGTCTGAGAGATAGTTGCCAGCTCTGCTTCCGCAGGACCTGGAGTGGAGGCAGGACGGGTGGGTGTGGGTGGAGGACAGCAGGTTAGCAAGCCGCGGCCGGACTCAAAGCTTCTCTTGGTTTACTTTTTCCGTTTTCCACACTGTTGTGTGGGGGGTTGTTCGCATTCTAGGTTTCCACTGTGCCAGTGAGCTTCGGGTCTGTGCGCCCGGGGGTCACGGCGGTGAGGGGCAGACTCTTGGGGTCGTGAAATGTGCTGTTGAAATGCACAAGATGACAAAAATGAACCCACTGAAACTCCAGCTGTGGAATTCCTTTCATGTACACATTTGTAAAATCAAGTCTCATTTTAGGTTTTCCTTCAAAATTGCCATCCCCACAGGCAGGACAGGGAGGCAGCGCGGGGAGGCTGCTTGGGGGAGGTGGCGCAGGGAGGCGGCCCAGGGAGGCTGTGGCCTGGCGTCTCTCCTTTCAAGTCAGAAGGTCTCAGCGGTCAGCCTTCGGGAATCACGCATCTGAGTGCAGAGGGCCCCGGGCTCAGGTGGGGCTGAGCCTTTGGTTGATGGTCTGTGATGGGGCCCAGAGGGAGAGTTCTCTTCACCCTCTCTAGCGGGACCAGGCATTAAATGGGGAAGAGTTCCCACCAGAATGTATCAGTTCCATGAACGGAGCGGGCACAGACCTCGAGGAGTCCTGCCGGCCGCCCCTCCTGACATCCCGGGGTGCTGCCCGGTGAGCAAAGTGAAAAGGTCGTCTGCAATTAAAGAGGCTGGAACACACGCGCCCACAGAGAGGCTTCCTGAGCGGCTTGTCTGTCACTGTTTTTGTTTAACTGCGGCCTGAATTTAATCTCCCGGAAGGCGTGTTGGGAGGGCTGAGGGATGATCTGGTACCCGGAAGGTTCGCAGTTCCAAGAGGTGATTCCAAAATGTCAGCATCGTAGGTGGAGAGAGGCGAGCCCGGAACATGGGGACCCTGCCCAGGTCTGGTTAGAAGGCGGCGTCCGCGTGGCCTGGAGCTTGCGTGAGGGGTGCACTTACACCCCCAGATAGGAGCAGGCAGTGTGGGGCCATGGGCACTTTGGAGAAAGAAAACCAAGTTACAAACTCCCAAATTACCTGCCAAAGTCAGTATTTTTTTAAACAAGAAAATAAAACATGACAAATCACTGGGCCTTGTCAGGTCTTTTTGTCTGAAGTCGTTTTAGTCTGTTACCTGGAAATGCTTCAGGGGCTGGGGACATGGAGCTCTTCCCCCATCAGTGCCGAGGAGAAGCTGCTCCCAGCCCCAGGTCCCCATGGGAACACACAGCCAGCCCTGCCTCTGTGGGGGTCCCTTTGGTGGCCAGAGCCCCCTTCCTCGGGATACGCGGTCCAGCTGAGGGTCATCCGGTGACAGGAAGTGGCTGCTGTGATAATCCAGGCACAGAAACAGCTTTGACCACAGAATGCGATGTCCGGGGTGCGAGGGCGTCGGGACGGATCTGCCTCGGGATCTGGGGGTCTCTCACGGTGGGTGGGCATGGGCCCCAAGACCAGACAGGAGCCAGCTCTCGGAGACTCAAATGTCACGAAGAAGGGTAGATGCGCTTCCCGCCCCCGTTACTCACCAGCCGCTCTGCTGGCCCTGCCACGATGACCTAGGCCTGAGAATCTCTTTCTGCCTCAAGGGGTAGAAAGGGGAATAGATTCCATTACTTCCCTGTTTGCAGTGGATTATTAAATCTAGCAATAGCTGTGGCATCGGCGAGGTGTTCGTACAAAGGGAGCCGGGGTCCTGTGGCCTTGGGTCCACCCCAGTGAAGGTCACTGGAGGGAGCTGCTCAGGGAGTGAGCCATGGGGTGGGGGAGGCTGTGAAACTGAGGTCCCCGTGCACAGAGCGCACCACCCAGGGTCAACAGCTGGGGGCGTGCCTCCGCTGGCACTTCCCAGGCCACAGAACCAGCCTCTCTAGGAAGCCTCCTCCAGATGGCGTGGCCCAGGCCCTCAGTAAGCTCAGCTGGGGCTGCGTGAGCTGAGGGGCTCAGAGCACCCTGCAAGGGATCCTCCTGGTTGCAGACAAGCAGTCCTGGGCCACCGCCCGACCTCCACGCCCTCCTGCTCAGCCCAGCAGCCTCCCCTTCCCAGGGGTTTCCCGTTCTGCCTTTTCCCTGGACTTCCTGGCTCACTTTGTCCAAGTCCACTGCATGTAAAGCTTGATCCTGAGACAGTGAAGTTCGCGAGGTCTCTGCAGATGCTCAGCGGCCCCAAATCGCGCTTTCGTTGCCACTGGCCAACAGCACAGCCTGAGTGGGCCTTGAACACCTGTGGCCTCTTCCTCTCCCCTCCCCTCACTTGTAGGCACCCTGGGGCTGGGCCTGAGCTCGGCTCTCACTGCAAAGTGAACCTGCCCATTTCAGACACCCAGGCATGGCTCCCATGTTCCCTCATCTGATCCCGCCATCATGGCAGCTGCCTCCCAGCTCCTGACAACGTCAGGTCAGCCCTGGCCTCGCGGTGCTCTGGGTTTCAGCCTTGAGATGCTTTCCGTGTGTCGGCTGTGGGCGCCTCGATGCACCAGGGCCTGGTCGCAGGTTCTTAAAGCAGAGATTCTCCTGGCACCCCTTGTGCGGCCTCCAAGGGCCTAAAACGCAGACGACCCACACTCCATGCCCCGTCCTGCGCAGGAACCAGGGTGGCCTCCCCTTTCTGCAGCTTGTAGGGGTCAAGCCGGGCCCCCCACACTGATGTTTCAGCCCAGCTCTGCCCCAGCTTAGAAGTCCTACCTGATTTCAAACAGAGCAGATGATGCTGACATTTCCAGCCCGCGGTGTGGCCTGCGCCGCGCTCCAGGTGGCCACGGGGCGAGGAGTCTGGGAGCCCAGCTGCCGAGTGTGTCTGTGGCGGGAGCTGAGCTGGCCCCACCTGTGAGCAGTGGCCTGTGGGCTCCTCATCCCTGTTCTACTGAGAGCCCCACAACCACCCGAGGGAGGGAGGCAGCTTTTATTAAATTTCAGTTTTGTCGGTCGCCTCACTCTTCAGACAGCGAGTGAGGGAGGGGTGTTCTGATGCCCACTGTTGATGCCGTAAACCTGAGGGAAGGGAATTCTGTCACATGCTGTGGGGTGCTGGCCCCACCAGACCTCCCAGGAGACCTCCCCAAATGTCCAGAGAAGGGCTCCACTTAAAAGGGGAGCCGGAGATGTGCTCGCCAAAACCCCTACCAGCAAGACGCCAGGCATCCTAGCCACCCGACACT
The DNA here is from genome assembly GCF_000951045.1 of Mandrillus leucophaeus. Classification (NCBI taxonomy): domain Eukaryota; kingdom Metazoa; phylum Chordata; class Mammalia; order Primates; family Cercopithecidae; genus Mandrillus; species Mandrillus leucophaeus. The sequence continues at coordinate 666,802 of NW_012101587.1, read as the reverse complement.
CAGGCCGTGCGTGTCCTCAGAGCCTGTTTTAAAGGGGGAGGGATTTGGGGTGGAAGACGGCTCCTTCAGAAATCAGAGATGAGGGGAATAAATTAGGGAACTAGCGTCGGGATCCAGACTGGTGTGGAAGAGTCCACAGGACTCCGCATCCGACGGGCGTGCCTGGGGCTGGGCGAGTCTGGCTGCAGAAGGAGGATGGGGCCAGGAGCCTGAGACAGGACGAGAGGGCGGGAAGGGGCTTGTTTAGAAATCTAAGGGCCATGGGCCACCAAAAACAAACCAGGAGGTGTGAGTCAGTGGGGAGGCTGGGCGCCAGGAAGCCTGTGCCCCGGGACATGCGTGGGGCAAGAGGAGCACCCTGAGCTTGGCGACGTTGGCCGCGCACCTGGGAGGGACCCACCTGTCCACGCGGAGACGCTCCCGGACCGATGCATCGGCCATGCTGCTGCCCCACTGTGGCTCCGTGGCTCCAGCCGGAATGGGAAAGCCTGGCCCCGCAGAACACGGAGGGCCACCCAGGCGAGGATTGGCGAGAGCTGACCAGTGTGTGTTTCGGCTTATGTGGTCTGTGGGAGCGTCCTCTGTCATCAGCCTAGTTGGGCAACAGATCCTCCTCGCCGTGCCCTGGAGCAACATGGGGCCGCCCCACGGCCCAAGGCCCCCTCGCGCTTCCCCTCGCCGCGGCTGTGTCGTCCTGGCTCCGTCGCTGCCACCCGAGACCCCCATCAAGTCACTGAGCCCTGCGTCTGTTTTCACACTTCTGTGTGTGTAGGAAGCCCCCCACCGATGTTGCTTGGGGTCGACGTGATAAACCTGAGGGAAAGGGAATTCTCTCACCCCCACCGACACGCAGGATGGGTGTGAAGGCAAAGTGAGATCATGAACAAAAGCACTCGGGCCTGTCCTGGGCTCCTCGCCGGGGTTAGCCGCGGGTGTCGGCCGCCATGGAGCTGCGGTTTCAGCCTGGAGGTCTGTGGCGTGCGTGGTTGGAAACAACTCACGTGGCTGTGGCTCCGGAAGAGTGTGCCTTCCCGGAAACCTTGGAACATGCTTCGGCAGGAACGCCAGTGAAGAGTCGGGGAGAGAGCACGAATTCCCAAAGGCAGATGGAGTTCGGAAGGACCCTTCTCTGTCTCCCGTCAGGCGGTGCCTGGTTGGTGCAGATTCACCCCCTGGTGGGCCGTGGGTCCCTCACCTGCTCTGGAAACTGATCTTGGCTCTGAACATGAAGAAATGATGCCCGCTCAGCCTCGAGGGACGGGCGAGAGGACAGCTCCATCCGCTGTTTTCTTTCATTGTTTGAGAAAAGTCATGCCCTGGAGGAGTCATTCCTGGTTGTTTATGTTGATGGCAAAACTTGAACTTTATTGTCGTACAGCAAACAGAAGACAATCTGATCTTTGTTTTCCAGGGGTTTAGACTTTGAACAAAACCCCTTTTGTCCAGTACTGTGGCACGTACCTCGTAGCGTAATTCAAGCTAAACACTTGAGGTTGCGTAAAAATGTGGGCCTGGGGGAGAAGGGAACTGTCTTGGGATCATTCCTTGCTGTGCATGGCACCTGCAGCATGCGGGCAGCTCCGTGTTGGATCTCCCCGCCCCCAACGCCACCTGGGGACCAGATGTTACTGTGGATGCAGGAAGGGGGTCCGGGGAACCGTCTCAGCCTTCGGGGCTTCCGTAGTGAGCACCACCGGCTGGGCGCCTTGTAAACAACAGACATTCATTTCTCATAGCTCTGGGGGCTGGAAGTCTGAGTTCGGGGCTGGTATAGTCAGGTTCTGGTGAGGACCTTTCCAGGTTGCAGACAGCCAAAATCCTGCCATATCCTCACGTGGCAGGACAGGCAATTTGTCTCTTCCTTTTCGTGGGATGACAGTCCCATTGGATCAGGGCCCCGCCCTGATGATATTGTTTAACCCCCAGTTACCTCCTGCAAACCCTGTTCTCAAGTAGGGTCACATGGATGGGGGTTAAGGCCTCAACATGAGGTTGAGGGGACATGATTCCATCCATAGCAGTGACCCCACTTGTCTAAAGCCAAAGGGCTAGGCTGCCCCTTGCCCCCCTGCCTGCCCATCCCCAGGTTCCCGTTCTTGTCCCCAGGCCCCCCCCCGCCCACCGCCAGGTGCTCCCTGTGCTGCAGACAGAGTCCCCGAGGAGCCAGGAGCTGCGGGTCACCAACCGCAGAGGAAGCCAACGGGTGGGGCAGGCTCGTGCCGATTTTCATTCTCAGATCTTGTCACCTCTGTCTTATAGCAGAAGGGGGCCCTGATCTGGGAGCCATGAAGACCCCAGCTGTCCCCCAGGAGCCCGGTCACACCAAGGCAGCCAAGGGGACTACGTTGGGAGGAGGATGCGGTCAGGGCCATTAGGAGCTGTGAGGGGCCCCCAAGTCCGCCCTAGGTGAGGGGCTCTGCCTGTCCTGGGGCTGCATAGATCCAGCTGGGGCTTTAGAACTGGAACCGTTTGAGGAGCTGCGGCGGGTGAAGCCCACTTATGTCCTGGCTCCTGTTGCCATGTAGAGATGGGAGCCCATTTTCCAGGCTTGGGGTTCTTTAAAGAGAGGCCGGGATCATACTGAATGTTCTCTGGCCGTAGTGGGGGCTTTGGGAGGGAGGCCCTGGGGAGAGGCTCTCCCAGCTCACTGCCTGCGTCTTTGGCCAGAACTGGCACCTGCACGGGGCCTGGAAACGTCGTGCTCACCTGGGGCAGAAGCCTCCCTCCAGGATTTAGCTCCCGACGTCACTGCTATTGAGGCAGAGGCTCTGCAGTGGCGTCAGGGAAAAGCTGGGCGCCAGAACAGCACCAGGCACGGGACAGGCCCTCAGTGCCTTCCACGGAGGATGCAGTGTGAGGCCTGGGTCTGCGGGGACTGTTTGCCTGTCAGCTCTGCACACCGCTGACCGCCGTACGCCGCCTCCACAGACAGTCCCCGTGAGCGATGGGGCTGCCATGGACACTGGGGCTGCCGTGGACAATGGGGTAGCCACCGTGGACAACGGGGCTGCCGTGGACACTGGGGCTGTCATGGACAATGGGGTAGCCACCGTGGACAATGGGGCTGCCGTGGACACTGCAGCCAGCCTGCCCCGTGGGAATATGCTTTGTAAAGCCGGCAGGTGCTGAGGCTAGCACTCGCCTTCCACACTCTGCTCTTTGTAACGAGTTTCATAAACTCACCCTCAGGTGATTGGCGTTTCTGGTGCACCGTTGCTTAGCCTGAAAGTGAGCTGCCCTTTTTCTGAGCCCATCCGTTTGCCGCCTCCACCCCAGCCCCACGTGGCTGACGTCATCAGGAGGCAGCCAGAGGCCGCCTGGCACAGGGTGAGCCCAGAACTTGTGCTGTCCGTGTGAACGGGGCCTGTGCGGCTCCCTCCACAGGCGAGACTCCCAGGCTCTTGTGCAGACGCTCGCTCGTTTCCTCGCTGATAGGATGCGTCTCACGAGGCTCTGATTTACAGCACAGGTGTACGTCTTCCCTGAAACCCACACAAAAAGCACAGCTCAGGCCAAGCGCAGGTGCAGTATGTTCGTGCATTTAAGCTTCTTAGATGCTGGGATGTGGAAGCAGCCGTGTGGCTTTCCTTTGCTTGTGAAGGTGAGTTTGCACTTTCCAGCTTCTCTCTGTATTGAGAAGGCCACAGCTCTCTGGGGCTTGACTTAGCAGAGAACATCCCGCTACATCCTCATGGGCCAGCGGGTCAGGCGGGGCCATCCGGAAACATCCTCCGCGGGTGCCGGGTGCCAGGTGCCTCACGCGTCCCTGCCGTCCACGGCCCTTTGTCCCTGGCTGTGCTTCACGTCAGTGCCCCTTGGGGCAAGGACAGGGAGATGGGGGAGTCACCTGGGGAAGGCCCGGCCCTGGTGGGCGGCAACTTTGGAGCAGCTGGGATGGCACAAGACGCTGCTGCCAGGGCCGAGAAACCATCCGGCCAACCCCAGACTTGAGCCGGACCTCACGGGCAAGGCTGAGAGAAGCCGCCTGGGGACCCCAGCCCAGGGAGGGGCACTGCAGCAGGAACAGGAGCAGACACCTGCAGGGTCAGCCAGGGCCACCTTTCAGCGCGGTGACCACACCCACAGCTCACGCTGCCAAGGGACCGGGACTGGCTCTCCAGACTGACAAGATGCCATCATGGGTGGGGCACATGCAGCGACCCCAGGTTTCAAGTCACTGCCCCCAGCTCCCTGCAAATAGCTGTGGGCGGGAGAGGGGCAGCGGGCAGGCACACGAGCTTATTCCTGTGAGGAGCGTGTTGCCACAGCCTCTGTGGGCTGGAGCCCCGGGCCTCAGAGAGGGAGCGCCTGCCTGTGGGTGGGGGGACGGGAGCTGCCAACCTGGTGGGGTCCCAGTGAAGCGTCCACTCGGCCTTCTGCCTGCCCCTGGGGGTGGTGGACACATCAGTGCTGGGCCTGCTCCGAACCCACAGGGCAAGCGGCCGGGGCATCCTAACACCACTGCCAGCCGCCAGCATCCTGGGGAGGTGGGTCGTATGTCCCAGGGCTGTGTGTCCCTCGCCACCACGATCCTTGGTCAGGACTTCCCCAGGAAGAATCCAGTGGCTGGAGAGATGCGGGGGTTAATGTCGGCGCCACCGCGGTTTTAGACGGGCGGCATCTGCACCGTGTTCTTGGCGTTCTCCGGCCAGCAGCAGCAGGCGCCACCCGGTTGCCGTGGCCCGACGGCTCTCTGGCATCGCTGGCCTTGGCCCGTGGGGCGGCTGATTTATGGCCACTGCTGTTTATGGGACAGCTGTGCTCGGGGCCTTGAGTGTCCGGCAGAGCTGGCAGGTACCAGTTTTTAAAGCGCTTGGGGGACATTTCACAGAAGAGGCGCGCTGGCCCCCGTGCCTGGCCACATTTCTGGGCCCTGGCTGAAAATCCCATGCAGCGGAGAGAGGATCCCAACAGGGTATTAATTTAACCTTCCAGCCATGTGCTTTTACTAAAGATCATAAACTCTGAAAATTACCGGCCGAATTTAGAATGGAGCCTTGGCTGTTGGGGACATCAGCCTCTTCTGAGCAGGAGAGACGTGGGTGCCCACCAGCGTCTCACTCCCACGTCTGGGCCTGTTTCCAGCGACCCCCGTGCCTCTCAAAGGCACAGGCCTGAGGTCACAGAGACCACTGGCCGAGCCCTGCCTCTGGGGCTCCCCACCATCTGGCTTTGTCGTGGACTCGTCATCTGTGGATTTACCACATGCTTGAAGCTGGAACGGCAGGAAGGGGCAGTTCCTAAGGCCCAGCTGCCTACGCAGAGTTGGTGGGGAGGCCATGGCCTGAGGCCAAAATGCATCCCCTGGATGAAAATGACCCCAGCCCTGTGGTCTCCAGACAGTGGCTAGAGCCCCACCCTCCACAGGCACCGCCTCCCGCCGCCCCTTCAAAAAGGTGTTGCAGCCCACGGCCCAGATATTCGACTTTCTAATATAAAGTGAGGCCTGTAGGGTTTCCCAATCAACATGAGGGCGCCTTCTCCTCCACAGCCCCCCAACTTGCACAGGCAGTCCTGGGGCTCTGCCCCATCCGTGAACCCTCAGCTGAAGAGGACGGCCCCAGAGGCGGCCACATTCAGGTGGCTGGAGGCAGGAACTTCCCCCAGCGCTGCCAGGGTCTGTGCACCTCCTTCAGCCCCAACTAAGGAGAGCGTGCGGGGCTGAGAGCACGCAGACCCTCGTGCGCCAGGCGTGAGCGTTGTCTTCAGATGGGACCAAGCGGGCCTCACTGTTGTGACAACTGAATGTGACGTCTGGGGTGTAATTCCAGTGTGACCTGGTTCCTGGGGTGTAATTCCAGCGTGCCCCGGTTCCTGGGGTGTAATTCCAGCCCTGACCTGGTTCCGGGGGTGTAATTCCAGCGTGACCCGGTTCCGGGGGTGTAATTCCAGCGTGACCCGGTTCCGGGGGTGTAATTCCAGCGTGACCC
>NW_012101587.1:657991-659931 GCF_000951045.1 Mandrillus leucophaeus | reverse complement strand
CAGTGTGCAGGGAGGACAGTTTAAACCTGGGCCTCCCTACTCAGTGTGCAGGGCGGACACTTTAAACCTGGGCCTCCCTAGGCAGTGTGCAGGGCAGATGATAGAAAGATTTGAATGAGTGAATGAAAGTAGGGACTTGAAACGTCAGCACAAAAGCAACAAAATGCAGCAACTCCACTGGGAATCCCTGGGTGGAAAGCTCTGGTTGACTTCCTTCGGACTCAGAGGCTGGTGAGATTCTACAGCCGGGAACGGCCCATATGGGTCAGTTCCTGTGATGCCTCCAGTGTGGCGGGAAGGTGCCTTGGCCACACAGATGACTCGCCCCTGTGCTCACGACCGCCGGGACCTGTGGTGGGAGCTGCAGGGGAGGCTGCACTAGCACAGGTGCTCCCATATCCCGAGCTGCCCGAGAACGCCGTCTCCATCGGTCGCAGCTGCTGGTGGACTCGTCGGCACCCAGCTGTGGTGGGGAACAGCTGCATGGACTCGCAGGCTCAAGCCCGGGGCTAAATATTTTCTCTCGAATTGGAGATGCTTTTGTTTACTGCAGGAGGCTGCTGGACCCTCTGCAGCGGCGAGTGTTGGCACCAGGAGCCTGTGTGCCGGTTTTGGGGGCCACTCATAGGCCCCAGGTGGTGATGGGAGGGGAGTTTCCCTCCCTGTGGCTGACCCTGCTGCCAAACAGGATCCACACGGCATTTGCCCAGAGCAGCGCCGCACGTCTGTTAGGAATTTGCCTGCACCATTGCGAGAGCTTTAGAGCCACTGAGCCGTCTGATGTCTCCTCTAAGTAGCACGGGAGACCTAAGACCAGCAGGAAAACAGCAACCGCAGGAATGCCGGCCGGGACCGCCTCGCTGCTCCCGCTGACTGCACGCCTGCCTGCTTTCTTCCAACACCCCTGCAGAAGCAGGCACAAAGGCTGGGGTGGGCGCAGGCCGGGAGCCGGTGTCAGCTCTGGCCCAGGCCTGGCGGAGTGACCTTGGAGACCGGGTGCCTGACCTGTAGGCTCCTCCCCACAGCCCTAGACTTCTAGGGAGGGCTGGGTGGGAGAAAGCTCTAGAAACTCAGGAGCCCCCTGTTTCGTCCAAGGCTGCCAGGTCATGGCCTCCGCACAGCCCATCGCTTTAGAAGGGGAATCCGGAGGACCGTGGAGGCGGTCCAGCCTCCACGACAGTGTTTTTCTTTCGCAGTGACGGACGGCTTCTCTCCTGGAGCAGTCATTCCCTTTTGCAGTTGGATTTTTACTGACTCCTGAAAGCTGTCTTGTTGTGTATTCGAGTTTACCAAATGTGCAGACATTTATCAAACCGAGTGTTGGGAGCAGAAATGCCGTCATGCATCCAAGTTGAAATTTTCGCTTTGATTCCTGCGAATCCACAGGCCCCTGGGTCCAGGGCTCCCTCCGCAGTTTGCAAGTGGACTTTCATAGCACGTTAGTGCTGCAGGAGAGTCCAAGGAAAACAGTCCTCGCCAGTATTAGAACCAGCTGCGACTCTCGGCCGATGACTCACACCTTTTTTTTTTAATGGGGTGGGAGAACCAGGCAGGAGACAGAGGGACCCAGTCAGGGCCCTGTCGGTTTTGCGGAGGGTGTCCCAGCCACAAGCCTGCCTGATCATACTCATCTGCGAATCTGCAACTGGTGTTTATTTAACTTCTGTTTTCCTTCTCACAGTTCCAATGATAAAAACAGAACCCACGGATGATTATGAGCCTGCTCCAAACTGTGGGCCAGTGAGCCAGGGGTTAAGTCCTCTCCCAAGACCATACTACAGCCAGCAGCTCGCGATGCCACCTGACCCCAGCTCCTGCCTCGTGGCCGGCTTCCCGCCCTGTCCGCAGAGAAGCACCCTGATGCCAGCAGCCCCCGGTGCGAGCCCCAAGCTCCACGACCTTTCTCCCGCCGCCTACGCCAAGGGCGTCGCCAGCCCGGG
>NW_012101587.1:654097-655592 GCF_000951045.1 Mandrillus leucophaeus | reverse complement strand
GCCCCTCACCCCTGCGTCCATGCCTGCTGCCCCTCACCCCTGCATCTGTGCCTCCAGCCCCTCACCCCTGCTTTGTCTCACGTGGTGCCACGTGGTCCCGAAGTGGCTGGGAGATGCTGAGAAGTTCTCTTCCCACCCGCCACGCCTTGTCCCAGCTGTGACCCCCCCGGCCCTGGGCTCCCACATCTGGGCAGTTCCTGCAGGCCCAGGTGGGAAGCAGGTGCCCTGGGGCTCACGTGTGGCTTTATGGCAAGGGGAGAGTTTAGGGTGGGACTTGGGGTGGGTGAGCCAGGGAAGTGCTGGGGACTGGGACGTATTCTGCATCAACACAGCAGGCAGGGGACTGTTGACCCGCATGGTGCTCAGGCGAGATCATCCCTTTACCCAACCCGTGACTGCCAAAGCCTCACCAGGTCGCCCAGGCCCCTCTGGCCGTGGTCCTAGAGGTCAAAGCTACGTGAGCCAGGCCTCGCCTTGGGCCTGGCGGGCCACAGAGGGTGGGCTGCTGTGTTGCTGCGTGCACAGGCTGAGAATGTTGGAGCCGCATGGGTGAGGGTGTGACCCCGCCCTGGCCTACCTGACCGTGCGTGGAAATGGAGGGGTCGGGACGGGGGAGGGGGTTGCATGGACGACTCCCTGATACATGGAAGGGCTGAGGCCAGAGTACATCTGCCGTGCTGCTGGGTCTGGCCTGCGGCTCCTCTGAGGGTGCCCGATGCCACATTCCCGTTGGGACCTCTCCTGACCGCCAGTGACCCTGGAGCCCAAGATTCGCTAGCTGTAAAGCAGTCGCTCACGCCCCTTTTAAGAAAGTTTCTGTCCCGGAGTCCTGCCGTCGGGACACTTGAGGACAACCTCTCCCCGCAGGGTGAGCTCAGTTCCCAGCAGGCCTCTCTCCCCATTTTCCCCACTCTATTGCCGTGGTGATCGTCCCCAAACTCGGATCTAAATGGGTCACATCCTGTTCAAAAGACCCAGGGGTTTCTGTGTTGCCAGAGCAGAGATGGCCTTGGAGTCTGGCTCCAGCCTCCCCCCACCCCAGCCCACGAACCACAATCATCTCGTACACGCACGTCTCATCAGGCTCAAGGCCGGTCCTGGGACCTTGAGCACAGTCCCCGAATGCCAACCCTGCACGCTGTTCTGGGCACAATTTATAAGTCCTGCGTTCATTCTGTTTCCATAACCCGGGACCAGCCACACACAAGCTTTTGGGGTTAGTCTATGGCGCTAGGCAGTGCTACTTTGGGCGTCACGGTTGGGATGGAGGTTGAGATACCTGGGCAGACACCTCCCTATGATGTGGCAAATGTGTGCAGGTAACGTCGTCCATTTCGTCTCCACCTGTGAGGTCCCTTCATGCCCAGCCAGGACCACAGCAGTTAAGGCTTTGGGCAGCTGGAAGCAGTGTCAGCCATGGCCTGATCTGCCCCCACGGGCAGACAGCCCCTCTCAGTCCTTCACAGGTGGGCGGGGCGCGTGGCAGAGGAAGTCC
>NW_012101587.1:653208-654047 GCF_000951045.1 Mandrillus leucophaeus | reverse complement strand
GGTTCCGGGGGTGTAATTCCAGCGTGACCCGGTTCCGGGGGTGTAATTCCAGCGTGACCCGGTTCCGGGGGTGTAATTCCAGCGTGACCCAGTTCCTGGGGTGTAATTCCAGCGTGCTTTGATTCCTGGGGTGTAATTCCAGCGTGACCTGGTTCCGGGGTGTAATTCCAGCATGCCCCGGTTCCGGGGGTGTAATTCCAGCGTGACCTGGTTCCGGGGGTGTAATTCCAGTCCTGACCCGGTTCCGGGGTATAATTCCAGCGTGACCCCAGCGGCGATTGCAGGACGGGGTGGCTGACGAGGCTGGGGGAGCGCACCCGTTCCCCCTCCCCTGCCCTGGGCACCACTGTAGAGGCAGCCCCTGGCCTCGTCCTCCAAGCTTGACAGCTCAGGCCGCACTCCCCGCATTCTCTGTGGCTGGACGTGCCCCGGGCCAAAGGCTGGGGACGCCTGGGCTATGGAGCCCCAGGAAGGCCTGGCAGGACCCTCAGCAGAGTGTGGCTTTATGGGCCCTGGTCAGTGAGCTGCAGGCTCTGTCCTGGGAAGGCCTTGTAATCACGATTACCCTGTGATTTTCTTCCTGCCTCCTGGACGTCAGCACCTCCTGGTCAGCCACCCCATCTAAAACCTCGGCCTCCCTACGCAGTGTGCAGGGCGGACGCTTTAAACCTCGGCCTCCCTACGCAGTGTGCAGGGAGGACAGTTTAAACCTCGGTCTCCCTACTCAGTGTGCAGGGCGGACACTTTAAACCTGGGCCTCCCTACTCAGTGTGCAGGGCGGACAGTTTAAACCTGGGCCTCCCTACTCAGTGTGCAGGGCGGACAGTTTAAACCTGGGC
>NW_012101587.1:613320-651272 GCF_000951045.1 Mandrillus leucophaeus | reverse complement strand
GGAAGGGTCCCGGGTCAGGGTTGAGTCTGGGTCGGTCACTCCCCTGCAGATGACCTCCGGCTTGCCCTTGGTCCCTGGAACCTGGAACCCACACCCCAGGCTCACAAACACCATGACATAAACGAGGTCGGGGCCCAGGTTGTGTCGGGAAAGCCTCGCGCAGGGCGAAGACCTGAATTGTGAGGTGAAACCCTGAGTCCCCCAGACCCCAGGAAGCTCCACGGAAATGCAGGGGTCCACGTAGGGGCCATCTCGATGGGGACAGTGGGAGAGGGAGGCGGGCTGGGATGAATGTGGGTAGTGCTGGTTTAGTATTAATATATATTTTGTCTAATTTCACATCCCCTAAGAGAATCGGGCACCACAGCAGCCACCCTGGGGCTCAGTCACTGACTTAGAAAGCAGGCAAGCGTGACCTGGAGTTGGGGGGCAGAGAAGGGTGGGGAGCACAGGGCCCCCCGACCAAGGGACGATCTCAGCACCTGGAGAAGGAGCAGAGACGGGAGACAGGAACAACCACGAACCCAGGTCAAAAGTCGGTGCTGTGCGTGCCAGGTGTCCTCAGCAGGTGCCGTGCGTGCCAGGTGTCCTCAGCAGGTGCCGTGCGTGCCAGGTGTTCTCAGCAGGTGCCGTGCGTGCCAGGTGTCCTCAGTAGGTGGAAATTGTCTCTGTCTTTGTTCGTTTACACAACAGGGAGAGAGCGAAAAGCTGGGGTTGGAGCAAACTGGAGAGAAATAAGACTGTGTGGTGGGGACGAGACTCAGACACCTCTGACTATCTGTAAATGGGCCTATGGGACAGAAGGCAGGGGACCTCCTGGCCAGCCCCGAGCCCTGTGGAGTGCCTGTGGCAGGACGTGGGCATGGCAGGCGCCAGAAGCAGTGCCGGGTCCACGTCTCCAGCTTCCCTGGCTTCCCTTCTGCGTTCCGCCGGCCTCGCTGCTGCCTCCAGAGCCAACAGCCTGGTGTGGGGCGCCGATTGAGTCTCCAGCCCTCTGCGAACCAAGCCGTGGTGGATCGCAGAGCTGCGTGCAGGGCTTAGAAAGCGGGAAGACAGGCCAGCGCCTGGGATGTCCTCGTGGGGCCGGGGACCCAGCCCTGGCCCCTGGGCGCCCAGCCATGGTTGAGAGGCTTCCCTCTCCCTGACCAGAGTCAGAGCTGTGGGTCCGTGAACTGAGTCACTTTAGGGTTTTGCTGCTTCACGTGAACAGCTGTGCAGAGGCAGCCAGGCGCAATCCAGGCTTCTCACACACCAAGACACTGACGAGGGCCTGCCCCTGGGGACGTAGAAAGAACTTATTCTGTGCGTACGGGTTTTGCGTTTGTTTTGTTTGGGTTTTGATTTTGTTTAAATAATAGAATAGTGTCCAGTTGCGGAGTCTGGGTGGGGGGGTCCACAGTGTCCTCATTTGCATCCCTGAGGGGTCTGAGGAGGGCAGTTCATAACGGACCCTCCTCCGTGGCAGCCTCTGCTTGGCCGCAGGAACCTGAAGGTCATGCACAGCCCACGTCCTGTGTGTCTCAAGGAATTCAAGCCTCAAAATGAAAAATTAGGCTGGGCGTAGTGGCTCACACCTGTAATCCCAGCACTTTGGGAGACCGAGATGGGTGGATCACCTGAGGTCAGGAGTTCAAGACCAGCCTGGTCAACATGGTAGAACCCTGTCTCTACTACAAATACACAAATTAGCTGGGTGTGGTGGTGCACACCTGTAATCCCGGCTACTTGGGAGACTGAGGCAGGAGAATCACTCAAACCCGGGAGATGGAGGTTGCAGTGAGCTGAGATCTCACCACTGCACTCCAGCCTGGGTGACAGAGCGAGACACTATTTAAAAAAAAAAAAAAACAGGCCGGGCATGGTGGCTCACGCCTGTAATCCCAGCACTTTGGGAGGCCGAAGCAGGCGGATGCACAAGGTCAGGAGATCGAGACCATCCTGGCGAACACGGTGAAACCCCGTCTCTACTAAAAATACAAAAAATTAGCTGGGCGTGGTGGCGGGCTCCTGTAGTCCCAGCTACTCAGGAGGCTGAGGCAGGAGAATGGCGTGAACCCGGGAGGCGGAGCTTGCAGTGAGCCGAGATCACGCCGCTGCACTCCAGCCTGGGCCACAGAGCAAGACTTTGTCTCAAAAAAAAAAAAGAAAAAACAGAAAAAAATAAATCCAACTTTTTTTTTTATATATATATAGGATTTCTTTGCTTTCCAGTCCCTTCTACTCACAAGTTTTGTTTCGGAAGTGCTAGACTGTAAACAAATTCCAATAATGAGGTCGTCTTTGTGTCTTCCCAAGATTGAGCTTTCCCCTCAGACTGCTGAAGCATGGCCGAGCCACAGAGCTTCATTTCTTAAACAGTAGTTTTCTGTATCTTGCATTATTTTAAATGCAGATTTGGAAAAATGCCACAGAGCTCTGTGTGGCTCCTTTTCCGATGTGATTTCCACGCATTCCGCGTCATGGAGAAGGGCCGTGAGGAGGCCCCGCGGGGAATGGACTCTCGGTGAAGTACACATTAGCGTGGGCAGCTCTGTGTCACACGCTGCGGCATCGAGAGCATCTGTGGGGCCCATCTTCTGAAACGGAGGCGCTCGGGGCTCACCGTGGTGCCCACGGGTCTGTGCCGCTGAAGTGGGCACCCTCCCTCGAGCCTCGTGAGGGAAGCGGCCGTCCCTCGGCGTGGGGCTGGTCTGCCGCAGGCGCCTCCCTGTGTCACCTGGACGGCCGCACGGCCTCTGCCACAATCGGCCCTTTCAGTCCCTCAGAAGCACTTGGGTTTAAAAAGTCTCGATGTCATTAAAACAACAAGCAGGTAGACGAGGCGGCCGGAGCGTGTCTGCCGCAGTCTGGGCTGTGAACTGGCCCCTCGCCTGCCCCTCCTCCCGAGCCCGAGCTGCTCCTGAGAGAACAAAAAGCGCTCCTCATGGAAAGTTTTACGAACCTGGCCCAGCGCCCAGGTCTGAGGCCCTCCCCGCGGCTGAGGATGATTGAAAGGGTCTGTGTGCCGCCATCAAACACGCAGCGTCGTTAACGTTGCAGACGTCGGCTACCGCGTGATGGATGGAGCAGTGAACTCAGCCGTGCAAATCGTTCATTAGGGTCAGTGCCTGGTGCCTTGGGACTGCCGCGTGGGGGTTTCGAGGCATAAAAATCGCACCGCACACCCCCCAGAGACGGAGCCTGCTGTCAGCGGGGCGGGCCGGGCGGGGCTGCGGAACGGGCTCTCCAGAGGCCGCTGAAGAGGCAGCTCCCCAGCGCCAGGAGCCCGTCCAGGCCCAGAGCTGCTTCCTCAGGGAGCCGACCCTGTGACGTGCCCGAGGTGAGGCAGCCACCAGAGGCCGCATCCAAACCTGTGCGCCAGGCAGCGTGTGGTCCAAGGCACAGAGGTTGATTCACGTGTTTCAGTTCCTTTCTAGAAAACTTGCTCCCACCTGGTCTCAGCCAGCAAGCGCGAGGGATGGTGAGAAAGTTGAGAGCGGGCACACGCCCCCCATTAACCTGGTACCGCCAGGGGAAGGCAAGAGCGGGCACACGCCCCCCATGAACCTGGTACGGCCGGGGGAAGGCGAGAGCAGGCACACGCCCCGCATTACCCTGGCATGGCCAGGGGAGCACGGAGCCCATGGCTGGAGAACCCTGGGGCAGCTGCAGTGGCAAGTGTGCCCTTTCAGGAAACGGGGGCAAGGATGGTGCTGAGATGGGCACTGAACAAAGCTCTAAAAACGGGCTGAGTGGGCCGTGCTCATACTGTGTGGGTGCTGCCACAGGTCTCCCGCCCTGGTGTGCAGGCTGTGAGGCCGCAGTGCCTCCGTCCTTCCCTGAAGTGGGCACGGGAGAGAAGAGAGGTGCACACTCCTGTGAGCTGCCCACAGGCTGCTCCTCAGGGCCTGTGAGGTTCTGGGCACTTTTTAAAATTGCCTGAAGATACTCACTGTGGACACAGAATGCTTTGAATTCTACACTGTTTAGAATGGAAATATCAGTCTACGGTCCAATTATGTATACTTGGAAGGGAAATTTGGCGGTATCATTTTCAGCTATTAACCTTCTGCCTTTGACTTCTTGAAAGTGGGTCTTAGCTTGTTTCGGCGTTAAGCGGAGAGCTGTCTGAAGTCAGTAACCAGAGGGAGGGACATAGGGACAAGGTGGAAGGAAGCAAGAGGGAAGAGCTGGAAAGATTTCATGGAACTTGGATGATGAGCGCTGTTTAGATCTATTTTGTGCCAAAGAAAATGCACGGCCAGTGGCAGCAAAGAGACCAAGCCCTGATGTTGAGCCGCGACTGCACGTCTGGGCGGCGTGGGGCGTGTTTGCGACGTCTCTGTCATCTTGCTTAGGCAAGCCGTGAACGGTAGTAAGGCTTTTGCGAGTGTGCCGTGAACAGTAGTAAGGTGTTCGTGAGTGTGTCATTGTAACGCTGTGTTTTTCTTGTGTAGATGCACTGTTTTCCTCCTACAAATGGGGCCAAACTTTACAGAAACATTTTAAGTGTCATTGTCTCCATTTCAAATCAAGTTGCCTGGCCTCCTGCTACTGCCGTATGTTCTCTCTTCCTACTGCATAGACATTTCAAAGAGCTTCCTTATTTAAGAATCAGTGTTCTTTATAGCCACGCTTAGATCTGAGCCAGCACGTCACACTGCTGTGCTGTTGCACCAGAGCGTGAAGCCATGAGCGAGGTATTTAAAAGCATAACAGCCACGTTGAGCGCCCAGAGGCCGACAGCCCGTCAGAGGGAGAGAGGTGGCCGGGGCAGTGGAGGGCTCTGCCCATGGCTATCAGACAGCCGTGTTCTTGCCAGAGCAGCCAGGGCCAGGCCGCTAAGCTGGGCACTTGGCTCTCCCTGGAGCTCGAGCACGGGCACGTTCAGGTGATCTTCCTGATAGCGAAGTGTGTTTCTGCACATGGACTCCTGAGGAGCAGCGAGGAACTGACTCACACGTTCCACCAAGCCCAGGCTAGAAAGAGAGGACGGTCGGAACCATAGCGTTTTCTTCCTATCGATGCTGAGAGAGTCACTCCTGAGGTCACACATCCTTCCAGCAAACAGAAGACCCGGATAGCAATCCTAGGGCTTGTCCTGGATGTGTAGCCTTTGTACATTCCAAAGTGACCTTTTACACATCTTCTCCTGTGCATGTTCAGCCTTAGAACGGCCCTGTGGGCAGGCAGAAATGCCAGTACTCACCACCCCCCTTTCCCAGGGGGAAACTGAGGTCAGAGAGATGCCGCTGGACTTGCTCCAAGCCAGTCGATGAGGCAGAACCAGGAGTGCCCCAACCCCAGCACCAAGGCCCACATGCTGTCATGGGTCCCAGTTCTGCCGTTGAGTACTTTCTTCCCACTAGAGAGAGGTGATGAGCAAAGATTTCTGCTCAGAACTCCTAACATCCAAGTATGAGTTGGCTTTGCAAGCCAAAGGGGAGCATGGTGTCTGCTTTTCTTCAGAGAATTTGACTGTTTGCTAAGGCATGTTTCCGTAAGAAGGACTGGAGAGAAGCAGGCCTTCTGAACTGCTGGAGAGCATCTTGAATCAGCTCTCGCTCAAAGCAACAAAAATACAGCAACACTGTCAAATCAACCAAGAGGACAGAACAAATGCAGACGTTCACTCAAGGAATGTGGCCCCAGGGGGAAGAACAGGATGGCGGTGTCTTCACTTGTGGCCGCTCCACCCCTGCTCCAGCCCCGAAGCGCACAGCCGTGGAAAGCCAGTGACGGCACAGACCGTGGAGGAACTGGGCTCTGTTGAAAACCGCATCCCAGGATGCAGTCCACATGTGGACTGGTCACGGAGCTCCTGGAAAAGGCCTGTCCCCAGGCACAATCACCGTTGGCTGCAGTCGGGATCGTGGGAGCTGCCCCAAGGCTGTGATCGCCATTGAAGCAAACAAGAGCCTGACCAGACCAGGTGGCCCCCGGGGACTTTGAAAAACCTTGGAGATTCCCAGGGACCTGGAAGACGGCACGTATGAAAATGGAGGTGTGAAGGCTTCACCACAGAGATAGCCATGGCCACTCTCGTCTGGCTGATCTCAAAACTCCACCAAGCAGAAGTGAAAGCTAAAGCTACCTGTGGCTGGGAGGCAGGTCCTGGCACACAGGTTTCATGACTAGAGGGAGGAGACTGGTTTCGTGGCTCAAGGATTTAAGGAAACCTCCTGTCTGGTAACAGCAGGCCATTAAACGCTGCTAACCTGAGGGTGATCCCTAGGCAGCCTGGCTTAAAGACAGAGACAAGATTTAAAAACAGAACAGAAAACTCAGTGTCCGCATACTGCAAGGAATACAACATCTAGATAACTAGTCCAGGAAACTCATGAATCACATAAGCAACAACAAGGAGACGGGGAAGCCAAGAAACAATTCCTATTTGGAGGGGGATGGGGGGAATCTTATTTCAGAGTCGCTGCAATGCATTGCCTGTCATCTCCAGTTATAAACCAAAAAATTACAGTACATGCAAAGGAACATGAAAACATGTCCCATCCACAGGAAGAAAAATCCGTAGCCCCTAAGAGGGCTCAAGTATTAAACCAGCAAAGCTTTTAAATCAGCTGCAATGAATACGCTGAAAGAACTAAAAGAAATTATATTTAAAGAATTACAGGGAAGTATGGCAAATATGTCTCACCAGATAGAGAATATCAATAATGAGACCTTTTATTTTAAAAAGAGCCAAATAGAAATTACAGGGTTGAAAATTATAAGAACTGAAATGAAAAATGCATTAGAGAGGCTGAACAACAGATATGAACTGGCAGAGAAGAAGAATCAACAAACTTAAAAATCAACAGGTGATTTAGACTGAGGAACAGAAGAAAGAATCAATAACAATGAACAAAGCCTCAGAGCATGTGGGACACCATAAACACTCATGGTAATGAGTTACAGAAAGAGAGAGACGATTAGAAAAAATACATGAAGAAATAATGGCCCCAAACTTCCTAAATTTGATGGAAAACATTATTCAGTGCATCCAGAAGGTTCACAAAATTCAAGTAGGATAAATTAAAAGCATTTAATTTAATTTGGATAAATTAAAAGCAGTTCACTCATAGACACAAACCAAACTGTTGAAAGTCAGAGAGAGACAATCCCAAAAGCAGTCAGAGAAAAACAGCTTCTTGGTACATGGAATGCTGAGTAAGATTAACAGCTAGCTTACCATTCCAAATCGTGGCTGTCAGAGGACAGTGGCATGGCGTATTCAAAATGCTGAAAGAAAACAACTGTCAACCAAGAATTCTATGTCTAGTAAAAATCACCTTTCGAGATGAGAAACAAAGCTGTGCTCAGATAAACAGGACACACAGAATTGTTGCCAATAGTCCTGAACTACAGCAAATATTAAAGGGAGTCCTTCAGGGTGAGGTAAAAAGCACTGGTGAGAGTAATTACATAGGTTAATTAAAAAGACAGTACAAACATGTTTTAAACTTTTCTTCTCTGAACTGATTTAAAAGGAAACTGCATAAGACACGATTGCAAACCTGTGCTGATAATAATGTACTTATAACCATTTGTGTGACAGTAGCACAAAGGAAGGGGTGGGGAAGGAAGTTAGAGCAAAGCACAGTTTTTATGTATTATTAGAACTCAGTATTAATCTGAAATAGACTGTTTTGAGTAAGATGCTTATTGTAATCTCCAGAGGAACCACTAAGAAAATAATATATATGTGTGTGAGTGTATCTCTCTCACACACACACACACACACAATAAAATATCAAAAAATGCACTTAAGTGATACACTAGAAAATATGTGTGTAACACAAAATAAGCCAGTAATGAAGGAACATAGAAACAATGACAACAGCAAAAATTACACAAGACATGTAGAGAACAAAGAGCAAAATGGAAAACATCTTACTGTATCAATAATCACATTAAATGTCAATGGAATAAACACGCCAATAAAAAGGTAGACGTTGTCAGACTGAATTTTAAAGACAGAATGAAACAGGATACAACCATATGCTGTCTAAAAAATACATATTTTAGATGTAAAGACACAAATAGGTTGAAAGTAAAATGAAAAAGATATTGTACAAATAGTAATCAAAAGAGATATAGAGATAATGGAAAATAAACATACTTCAGATTTAAAGACACAAATAGGTTGAAAGTAAAAGGATGAAGAAGATATGCAGAGTTAATGAAGAGATTTGGAGTTAGCTACACTAATCAGACAAATTAAACTCTAAGATGAAAATATTACTAGAAACAATGAACTGTCAGTAGTAATGTTCTATTTTATCATAAAACTGATACATTGAACAGGAAGATATAATAATTATAAACACATTTGTACATAACAGAGCTCCATAATACATGAAACAAGAACTGACAGTTAATTAAAGGGAGAAATACATAGTTGAAAAATAATAGCTAGAGACTTCAATATATCACTCTTAATGGGTAGAAAAACTAGACAGAAAGTCAAAAGGATATAAAACACTTAAGACTATCAACGAACTTTACAAGACATCTGTAGGACACTCTACAGAGTGGAGTGCACCTAGGATAGACTTCCTACTATGCCATAAAACAAGCCTTAATAAATTTCAGAATATTCTGATTGCAATGGATATCAATTGAAAATCAACAGCAGATATTTCCACAAATATTTGGAAACTAAACAACACATTTCTAAATAATTCATTATGAAGTTAGAAAGTATAAGGGAAATTGGAAAATATTTTGAACTAAATGCAAATGAAAACACAACATATCAAAATTTGTGGGATGCAGGTAAGGCAGTGCTTAGAGGGAAATTTATACCTCTAAATGCCTATATGAGGAATAAGATGGATTTCAAATCAATAATCTAAGCTTTTCCCTTAAAAATGTTGAAAAAGGAGAGGAAACTAAACCCAAGGCAAGTGGAAAAAAGGAAATGCCGAGGATGAGAAGAAAAAGCAATGAAATAGAAACATAAGAAAAATCAATAAAACCAAAGTTAGTTATTCGAAAGAAACAACAAAATTGACAAAACCTTAATGAGTTTCTCTAAGGAGAAAAATTAGGAATGAAAGAGGGGACATTACTACTTACCCCTCCAAAATCAAAAGGTTATGAGGGAATACTATAACCTTATGCCAACAGATTAAACAACCTAGATAAAATGGAAACATTCTTAGACACGAATTACCTAAACTGACTCAGGAAGAAATAGAAAAGTATAATAGACCTATAGCAGGGAAATAAAATAAATTAATAATTTAACATATTCTCACAAAGAAAAACCCAGACCCAGAGAGCCTTACTGGTTAATTTTATTAAACATTACAAGAATAATACCAGTGCCAATACTCCACAAACTCTTCAGAAAATGAAGAAGGAACACTTCTAATACTGAGGCCAGTATAGCCCTAATACCAAAATCAAAAATATCATAAGAAAATAAACTATAGAAAAATATTCTTTATGAACACAAGAGCAAAAATCCACAACCAAATATTATCAAACTGAATCCAACAACATAAAAAAAAAGATTTTACACCATGACCAAGTGGGATTTATCCCAGCAATGCAAGGTTGGTTTAGCATCAGAAAATGAAGTCATGTGATATACCATATTAATAGAAAAAGGACAGAAACCACATGATCATTTCAATAAATGCAAGGAAAAAAAGCATTTAACAAAATCCAACACCAACTTATGATAAAATCGCTTGACAAACTTAGAATACAAGGGAACTTCTTAACCTAATCAAAGTCATGCACAAAAACCAACTGCAACCATCACACTGAATCATCCAAGCCTGAGGACCTTCTTTTCCCCTATGATGAGGAAGGATTCAGAGATGGTCACTTTCACTGTTGCTACTCAGCCTTGTACTGGAGGTTCCAGCCAGTGCAGCCAGGTAACAAACAGAAATAAAAGGCATTCAGAATGGACAGGAAGAAGTAAAACTGTCTTTATTGGAAGACAACATGATTCTATATTTACAAAATCCTGAGAAATCTGCCTACCCCCCAAAAAAAAAGTAAAGTAAAGAAAAACCCACCATTACAACTACCAAACAAGTACAGCAAGGTTATAGGATGTGAGACCAGGGTACAAATAAATTGTATTTCCATACACAAGGAATAATCCAAAAATGAAATCAAGGAAAAATTTCTACAATAGCATTAAAAAGAATAAAATATGAATAGCTTTAAAGAAGTTAAGGACTTACACTCTGAAAATTGCAGAATGTTGCTGAGGGAAAGTTAAGATCTAAATATATGGGAGAACATTGCATGTTAATGGAACAGAAGACTCAATATTGTGAAGATGGCAACTTTCTCCAGATTGATCTGTAGAATCAGTGCAATCTCCATCAAAATTCCAGCAATTTTTCTTCTAAAATTCACAAAATGATCCTAAAATCTATGTGGAGTTACAAAGACCCAGAATAGCCAAAACAATTTTGAAATCAGAGAACAAAGTTGGATAAGTTACAATTCCCAATTTCAGAACTTACTATGAAGCTATAATAATCAAGACAGTGTGGTATTGGCATAGGACACATAGATCAGTGACGCAGAATTAAAAGCCCCCAAATAATTCTTACATCTGTGGTAAATTGATTTTTTGACAAAGGCACAAAGCCCATTTAATTGGAGTAAACGACAGCCTTTTTAACAAGCGGTGCTGGGACATTTGCCACATGCAAAAAAGCACACACCGTGCACCAAAAATGAACTTGATCTTGGACTAGTAGGAGCCGAAATAGTCAAACGTTTTTTGAGACAGCACGTGAGGAACTCTTCAAGACTTTGGATTAGGCAGAGGTTTCTTAGATACGACATCAAAAGCACAGCTCATAAAACAAAAACTTGATACATGGAACCTCATCAAAATTTACATTTTTTATGCTTCAAAAATACTATTAAGAAAATGAAAAGATAAGCAGTAGACTGGAGGAATATGTTTGCAAAACAGCTATCTGATAAAGGGCTTATATCCAGAATATACAAAGAACACTTACAGCTCCATGATAAGACAGAAAGCCTAATCAAAAACTGGGCAAAAGATCTGAATAGACATTTCTCCAGACAAGATACAGGAACGGATAATAAGCACATGAAAAAATACCCAACATCACTAGTTATTAGGGAATGCACATTTTAAATTTCAATAAGATACCATTTTATATCCATTCGAGTGGCTTTAGGAGATAAGATAGACAATAGCAAATTTTAGAGACCAGGAGAAATTGGACCCCTGAAGCCTCGCTGGCAGGAATGTAACATGGTCCGGCCACTTAGGCAGTTTCTTAAAGAAATTTATTAGAAGAAACTTGCCACGTGACTCAGCAATTCCTCTCCTAGGTATGTATCCAAGGAAACAGACACACACACATCCACACAAAGGCTTGCAACAACTGTTCTTCGCAGCGTTCTGCCGCCAAATATCTGAAACAACCAGGATGCCTGACACGTGGGCAAGAGAGAGGAAAGGTGGGGCTCATCCTCACCCGAGAGTGTTATTCATCCCCAAAAGGAAGGAGTACTGAACACGCCAGGACACAGATGAACCTGGAAACCCTCGTGCTCCATGAAAAAAGCCACACACGAGACCACGGACTCAGTGGCTCCCTTGCACACACGCCTCAGAGACGTCGCAGGTTCAGCCTCAGACCACTGGGATACAGCCAGTATGGCAAAAGAAAGCCGCTGGAGTATGTGGCTTCCAGGGCATATAAAAGTGACGTTCACACTGTACTGAGTCCGTTAAGTGTGCACCAGCATCACGTCTTAAAAAAGTGTTCGTCCCTGCGTGGGTGACCAGGTGCATTGTCAGTGAGCAGTAATATTGTTACAGGAATCTTTTTCTGAGCAGTAAGTCTCAATAGGGGGCTTAAAACCTTCAGTAAACCATGCTGTGAACAGAGGTGCTGTCATCCAGGCTTTGTCGTTCCATGGGTGGTGCCCGGGCAGAGGAGATTTAGCATCATCCTTAGGGGCCTTGGGATTTTCAGGGTGGCAGATGGACACTGGATTCAACTTAAAGTCACCAGCTACATTAGCCCCTACCAGGGGGGTCAGCCTGTCCTTGGAAGCTTTGTCTCCAGCTGTGAAAGTCCTAAACGGCATCTTCCAATAGAAGGCTGTTTGGGCCAGGCACGATGGCTCAGGCCTGTAATCCCAGCACTTTGGGAGGCTGAGACGGGCGGATCACGAGGTCAGGAGATCGAGACCATCCTGGCTAACACGGTGAAACCCCGTCTCTACTAAAAAATACAAAAAACTAGCCGGGCGAAGTGGCGGGTGCCTGTAGTCCCAGCTACTCGGGAGGCTGAGGCAGGAGAATGGCGTGAACCCGAGAGGAGGAGCTTGCAGTGAGCTGAGATCTGGCCACTGCACTCCAGCCTGGGCGGCAGAGCAAGACTCCGTCTCAAAAAAAAAAAAAAAAAAAAAAAAAAAGGCTGTTTGGTCTGCACGGAAAATCTATTGTCTCGTGTGGCCACCTTCACCGATGGTCTCAGCCAGATCCCCTGGAGAACTTGCTGCAGCTTCTCCATCAGCACCTGCTGCTTCGCCTTCGCTTTTATGGTATGGAGACAGCTTCTTGCCTTCAACCTCATGAACCAGCCTCTGCTGGTTTCAAACTTTTTTTTTCTGCAGCTTCCTCATCTCAGCCTTCGTAGGGCAGAGAGAGTGAGGGTCTTGGTCTGGATTAGGCTTCGGCTTAAGGGAATGTTGTGGCTGGTTCGGTCTTCTGTCCAGATCACTCGGACTTTCTCCATATCAGCAATAAGGCTGTTCTGCCCTCCTATCATCAGTGTGCTCACTGGGGCAGCGGTTTTCATTTCTGTCTGTCTACAGTTTTCCTTTGCATTCACAGTTGGACTGGCACGGGAGGCTGAGCTGTCAGCCTGTCTCAGCTTTCGATGGGTGTTCCTCACCAAATTTAATCATTCCTAGTTTTGAAGTGAGAGACGTGTGACCCTTCCTTGCCCTTGAACTTTTACTTGAACACTTGGAGGCTGTGGTAGGGTTCTTAATTGGCCTAATGTCAGTATGGTTGTGTCTCAGGGAATAGGGAGGCCTGAGCCCTGAGAGAGAGATGGAGAATGGCTGGTCGGTGGAGTAGTCAGGACACACCCAGCTCTTATCCGTTCACTTCATCTTAGATGGGCACAGTTTGTGGCACCCCAAAACAATGACAGCAGTGACCCCCAAAGATCACAGATCCCCACAGCAGATATGAGAGCAATGAGAAAGCTTGGAACTTCATGAGAATTATTAAAACGTGACACAGAGACACAAAGTGGGCACCTGCTGTTGGAGACGGGGTGCCCGGAGACGTGCCTGGTGCAGGGTTGCCAGAGACCTCCCGTTTGTGAAAAGCAGTGTCTGAAGCGCAGTGAAGCCAGGCATGCCTGTATGTGAGACGTCCACAAAAGGCGCAGCTCTGGAGGCAGGAGACGGCTGCGTGGGAGGAGGTGTGGGCGAGACCCTTGGGTGATAGAATAATTCTGGCACCTGTGGTGATGGTGGCACGACTGGGCACCTTTACGAAAAATCACTGAATTTTGTGCCCTTCTCAAGGGTGCATTCCCTGTGCGAAATGTACCTCCGTAGAATGCTGTGTGTTTAGGGAGGGGCTGGGAGACCCTCAGAACGCCATGTGCTTTTAGCTTTTCTTCAAGTGAGTTTTAAGCGTTTTGTTAATGCAAGAAAATGAACTCCTTATAAAGAGTGGTTCGCTGTGGGGTCCGAGCCTGTGGCTGGTTTCAATCGCCTCCTCAGCCGCAGCGTGGTGTGGGGCAGTGGCCTCGGCCGAGCAGCGGCCGTGGGCACCTGTGTGTCTGTCCCTCCCTCCATGGACAGATACTCCTGAGCTTCCCCAGCAAAGACGCTGGGACCGTGCGCCTCGTCCCCCGCATTGTCCCACCTCCGGTGACCAGGCCTCTCCCAGGGGCCCTCTGTGCCGGCCCGGCACCTGCTCTGATATGCCCTCCCTGGGGGTGTGGGTCCGTCTGCCCTCCATGCAGCCCCTGGAGTCTCCCTTCACAGGGCTTGAGAGCTGAGTGCAGTTTCATAACATGGTTCACCAGCCTCTGAAGATGCTCGGTGCCGGGGAACCGGGCTTGAAGCCATCATGTCCACACTCGGTCCCTGGACCACGTCCTATAGGGAGTGTTCGGAGGAGTCTAGCTCTATTTTCAAATGGCAGTGTTCATGACAGAATTCCTCATGGGGAATAAAAACGTCTGTGCTTCCCAGGTACTTGCTGTGTTGCTTAATTAAGGCATCTCTTTAGAAACACAGACGGGAGCGTGAACTTCTCAGCCACTTCCTGCCTGGCTTCTGGGTGGGTCTGTGTTGTATTACTGGAGGCCTGGGTGTGGAATTTTGAGAATCTTTTGATCCTTTTCAGTTTTAATTTTGAAACAGGGTTCTTCCTTCCTTCCAGATTACAGTGTGGACACTCACACACAGTAAGGGACAAAGAAAGTGTGTCCCCTTCCAAAGATCCGCCCACCAGGCCCAGACCCCTAATCAAAGCCTGATACTGGGACAATGGCCCCAGCGGCTAGGCCAGCCCTCCCCTGGGTATCACCCCGGAGCTGTGGCTGGGCTCTCTTTGTTCCCAAACGGAGCTGGTGGAGCAGGACGCTGTCGCCAGGCGCTGCGGGGAGGGGGTTATCAGCCCCTGGCCCGCTTCCCACCCCAGAGGTGAAGTCTTCGCCCCAGACAGGCCCTATCAGGCCCTCCCAGCTGCTGTTATTTTAGATATGGCAGGAAGTAGGTCCTGGAAACCGCACAGCTCCCAGCCCTTGGCAGCAGCTCGGTTCCCGAGACTGCACTCAGAGCTGGTGGCAGAGAGGGAGAAGGCACAGCAGCCTGGGCTGCAGGTTGGAGGGCTGTGCCGGGGCCGGTGGAGCCGAGCGAGCCGCCACATAAATCAGGCAGGCATGGCCGGGAGGGTCCCCTTGGCTCCCTACAGACACAGGGTCAACCCTGTGCAGCGCTGGCTGGCGCAGCCTCTGCCGAGGGAGCCCCCGCTTCCCGGGCAGCGCCTTGAAGGCTGCGCCCCCCAAGTGGATGGGTTTGCAGTTCAGCCCAGTGTCTGTTCAGCTGGCACCGACGGGCCCAGATGTCCACCCCGGCAGCGTCTCAGCAGGCTCACAGACGAGCCCTGGGCAGGGGACAGATGTGTGGGTTCCTGGCGCACGTCCCCCGAGCCCCAGAAAGGACACGGGGGTTCTGCGCCCGCACCTCGGATGTGCTGCAAGTCAGTAAATAAGAACCTTGTCCCTCGCCCTCTGAAACAGTGAATGTTAGTGACCACATTGTCTTTGTGTGAGAAGTTAGGTTTGGGGAGCTTTCGGAGGAGCTGGCCGTGGAGGGAAACGCGCCCGTCACGTGGCCACCGTCCTGCGGGTCGCTGGGGGCCGTCGCTCTGGCCGGGCTCCCCGCAGCCGCAGTCGCCGAGTCAGGCAGAGGAGCCCTGTCATGTACTTTCCCTTTTCCACAGTAGCTGCTGCCAGCGGGCTGTAAACCGCCGTATATCACTCAGACTTAAGAACCCAAACTTTAAAACAAATTAAACTCTTGTTGACATTGTAATAAAAATCAGAATGGAACTGAGCAGCACAGTAAAAGTGAACTTCAATTATTTTTGTGGATTTCAGATTGTTTTCTGGGATTCCCAGACTCCCAGCGCAGCTGAGTTATTTCCTCTTGGCAGAGGCTGGAGAAAAAAGGTGGAGGGAGGGAGGGAGGGACAGACAGAGGGCGCCTGGCGGGAGGAAGCCTGGTCACCTGGCTGGAGGGAAGGATGGATGGACAGGGTGCCAGGCAGGAGGAAGCCTCGTCACCTGGCAGTTCGCTCAGCCTGACCGGCAGCCACAGGGCACATGAGGGTTGGTGGGGGTGGATGGGCAGGTGTTTTTTATGTGTTTTTTATTTAAGAAAAGAGCTCAGAAATGTTTGTCAGAGCCTGTTAATTAGGTGTTTATGCTGGATTAAAAGAAAAGTTGAAAGCACGAGTCTGACTGCCCCTCAAAAGTGTGCTCAAAGGCTCATAAACGCATGGAGGGCCTGAACTCCCTCCCCTCTCAGTCTTTCTCTGTATCTCTGTCCCTCTCTCTGTCTCTGTCTCCTGGTCTGTCTGTTTCTCCGTCTGTCTGCTTCTTTGTCTCCCTCCATCTCTGAATCTCTGTCTGTCTCTCCGTCTCCCTCCCTTCCTCAGTCTCTGTTTCTCTGTCCCTCTCTCTGTCTCTCCGTCCATCTCTCTCTCTCCGTCTCCCTCTGTCTGTCTCTGCCCCTCGGTCTCCCTCTCCGTCCCTCCGTCCCTGCCTCCCTTTCTCTCTCATCCCTGCCTTCTCTTTTGTCGCTGTGTTCACTGTGATGTCTGGTTCTTTTCAGCTCCTTTTCTCTGCTCGAGTGGACAGGGTTGTTGGTCTCCACTGCCGGGCCAGGTGTCTGTGCTTCCTGCGGTGTCTTGTACGGAAAAAGCGGAGAGTTAGAGCATTGCAGAGACCCGCATGGAAGGAAACGCCATTGCCGAGCAGTGTGATGAGCCTCCACAGAGGTGTGTGGGCTCTGGGGAGAGGGACGCGCCAGCCCCTGTGCAGTGGCATGGCCCATGTCCTTTCCCGCCGTCCACTTCCTGTTCCCCTTTTCTGCACCTGTCTCTTGCTGCCTTCAAGGCGGAGCTTTGGCACCCACATATGCAGATGTCCACCATGCCTGCTGGACGCCAGCTCTCCACCAGCCGGAACTCACCGCCACCCACCCTGGGCTGCCAGCTGAGCCAGGACCCAGCTGCTCCCCCACGTCCCCCTTCACCGTAGGAGGAGCTGGGCCTGGGGTGTGGGCAGTGGGCGGTGAGGGGGTTGGCCATGCAGAGGGCGTGGGAGGAGAGGAGAGCACGCAGATGCCGGCCTGGTGATGTTTCCTCAGATGCTCCCGCAGTGCCGTGCCGTGGTCCTCAACGTGCAATGCTCCCCTCCCCGGCAGGGCACCCCTGCTCTCAGGAGGATCCCAAAGATACCTGGCTTTCTTTTTAAGCAGTTTTGACCACTTTGATTATGTCAGTGATCTCCATTAGATCTGGACCTGCTAAAGTTGCAGAAGGTTCTGGAAGATGCCAGCACAGTCTGAGCTGAGCACCCGACACCTGAGCAGGAGGCTCTGACACCTGTCAGCTCACAGACCAGGGAGGGAATGCGAAGCCGGGGAGCTCTGAGCTCCAATCCCCGCTTCTGCTCCTCCTGGGGCACCCCTCGCACTTTGTCTGGGCTGACCTCATCTTGGTGTTTCAGAAATGGGCCAAGACTTACTGGAAGGTGTCCTCGGCGCCAGGTGCCACACTGAGCTCACAGGCTGCTTCCGTTTAAAGTTAACCACTCATGGTGCAGCCTCACTGATCTTCAGTCCTTGTTTATTGTGAACAGGCATCTCTAAATAGTTGTGTCTCCATGGTCAATCTTTTTTCTGAAGACATATTTCAAGGCTTCTTCAAAAACCAAATTTAGGAAAACAGAAGAAATTAGTGCTTAGTTTTCCAGAGAACTCATGGCCCCCTCAAGGAAGAAATCCAGCCAACAGGACAGCGAGCAGGTTCCCCGGCCATCACTTCAGGGTCGCCTGATGGGAACCGTGGCCGTGGGATGGGAACCATGGCCATGGGGTGGGAACCATGGCCGTGGGATGGGAACCGTGGCCGTGGGATGGGAACTGTGGCCGTGGGATGGGAACCGTGGCCGTGGGATGGGAACCGTAGCCGTGGTGAGGCTCACTGGGTCGTGCCCCCACCTGGAAACTCAGGAATGGGACGGATTCCACTTCCTTATTTTATTTTATTTTATTTTTTTTAGACAGAGTCTCATTCTGTCGCCCAGGCTGGAGTGCAGTGGCTGGATCTCAGCTCACTGCAAACTCCACCTCTCGGGTTCACGCCATTCTCCTGCCTCGGCCTCCCGAGTAGCTGGGACTACAGGCGCCGCCACCACACCCGGCTAGTTTTTTGTTTTTGTTTTTTTTTTTTTTGTATTTTTTTAGTAGAGACGGGGTTTCACTGTGTTAGCCAGGATGGTCTCGATCTCCTGACCTCGTGATCTGCCCATCTCAGCCTCCCAAAGTGCCGGGATTACAGGCTTGAGCCACCACACCCGGCCCCACTTTCAAAAGATGACATAGAATGAATGAGTATTTAGGAATTACTTTAGGGCTAAAAAACCACATACAGGAATCAGATCCCTGAGCCCTCAGAAAATCAGTAGGGAGAGGAAGAACAGTAATTCATGTTTAAATCACAATTCCAGGTGAAATGAATGCGGCCCTACCTGTCGGCACCTGCACGGTTGCCACAGGAATGGTGGAGGGCTCTTGCGTTTGGATTTGAGGGGCTTAGAGGCCATCTCTGAAGAACTTTTCGGAGGAACAGGCATGGGCCCGAGTCTCTCTTGTTTCAGCCGGTGTTTTCCGTTCATGTGGGAAACGCAGTGTCATGAGGTTGGAAACTCTGAGGACGAGATGCCTTCCCAGTTGCCAGGCTCAGTTTCTAAGTCTGCTGGGTTTGGGAGCAGTTGGTTGATAGAATTTCTTCTGGAAGACAGGGTGTGGGGGCACCCAGGCCCTTCCTGCAGAAGCGCCCCTGCCCTGTGTGGCCCTGGGCACAGACCCCGGCTTCCTCCACGGAGGCTCCTGCGCCCGTCTTGCCGCCGCATGGAAGTGCCCTGTTTCTGGCCAGGCGGGGAGTGGTCGCTGGCGAGGCCTGGCGTGGGCCCGCGGCGTCGGTCAGGGTGCTCTGGGCCAGCCCCGCTGATTCGATTTAGAGCTAACGAGAGCTCACCAACAGCAATTACAGGCACCTAATGTCCTTCCTGCCGCGCCGCTCCGTGGCACCCGCTCGCTCTGATGAATAGCTCATTAGACACAGTGCTGCAGTAGCCTCCACAAGATTAATAATTGGATAATCAATACAGAAATTCAATCTTGGAGTGTGTTTTTTCACTCCGGGGTCAATATGTCGTAAAGATTACAGGGCCCGACTCTGCCTCCCTCTCCCTCCTTGTCTCCCCTCTGGGAGTGTGGCCAGCACCTTGCCTTGCCACACGGTGGCTCACTGTGTGTTGTCTCCGCACCTCCGTGACTTTTCTGTTCTTTGCAGAGCGAACAGCAGGTTCTGCCGGGGGTCAGTGCTGCTAACACAGACAGCGGTGACTACGCAGTGGTTTCCGTTAAGCCAGGGGAGGGCGGCATAGGTAACAGCTGTGAGGGCACCAGGGCCATGGCACAGTGGAGGCCCTGGGGAGAAGCTACACTGTGCCCAGGAGGTACGTAGTCCCCGGGGCAGCCCTGGGGAGAAGCCTCGCCGTGCCCACGATGTACAGAGCGTCCGGGGCGGCCCTGGGGAGAAGCCTCGCCGTGCCCAGATGTACGTAGCCTGGGCCGTGGAGGGGTAGAGGGCCAGCTCAAGAGGTACTGTGCCTCCTGCCGGGACACATCTGTGCCCTGAGCTCCTGAGGCGGGCAGGGCCTGGATTTGCCTCCCGGAGGTGCTCGCCTGGCTGCAGCACGGGGAGCTGCCTGTGTTTGAGGCTCCCCGTTTGAGGCTGTCAGTGGGGGGCCGGCCGGTGAGGCACTGAGGTGGCCCGAGGAGAGCTTTCGAAGCTCAGGAGGTGCAGTAGAGCTGGGAGAGGCAGATGGACTTGCTGTGGGTCTAGGACCCACCTAGGAAGTTGGCAGGATTCGGGGCTTCTGAGGGAGGCCAGGAGCAGAGGCCACCCGGGGCAGAGGACAGCACGGACCTGGGGAGAGCAGGACGCTGTGTGCTGGCTCAGGAGCCCAGTGGATGGGACGCAGCAGAGATGTCCGCAGCCATCCCAGGATGCACAGGTGGTAGGAGCAGGCACGGGAGCCTGTCCGGCAATGGCGCCTTGTCTCCGGCCAAGCGACCCCGGCATGGCTGAGAGGGAGGCCCGGGAGGAGAAGGCCTCAGGGAGGACGGCTTGAGGAGACAGCAGCCTGGCCCCAGGACACTGGCGGGTGTTTAGACTTTGTTGAAATTGCGCTACAGGCACTGTCCTGGGAGGTAAAGAAACGGAAAAGGGTCTGACTGCAGCAAAATCCGGGCGCCACGTGGCACTGGGACTTCTCCCACCACGTGGAATTTAGACTAAGGCTTGGGGGTTTTATGAGAACAACAGCCACTCCGCCACACCCACACACCCCGAGCTTTTGCTTTGCTGTGAATTTTTCTAGACAGCCTCCCAAGGAGGAGAAGTGACCCTGGCTAGGAATTGGAGCCAGAGCAGCGTCTGTGGCTCCACGAGGTCAGAGCCTTGGCCGTTGTGTGGCTGTGGACTCACAGGTGTGGCAGGAGGAGATGCCTGCAGTCGGTGGGCCCCGTGTGCCTCCCGTTTGCTGAGCTGCGGTCTGTCCACCTGGATGCACCGTCGGTGTCCTCTGCTGCGCTCTGGGCTGTGGCTGCCATTTGAACAATGGGAGCTGCACACAGGAGCCACGTCTCATCCCACTCGAGCTCTCAGCCTCTCTGTATGTCAGGGAGGTCCTGAGGGCACCTTCTCCGTGTGCTGTGGGGAGGCACCCTGACGGCCACTGAGTCCACTGAAAGAAACAGCCTTCCTGTGTGAACGTGGGGTGCTGCCTGCAGGGGTGTCCTGACCGTGGGTCCACACCCCACCCACACCAAATCGCCTTCCGTACCCACCTGGCTCATGTGCCTGTAAGATGGGAGAGGGCCTGGCGGGAATTCTGCGTGAGACACAGGGAGTTGTATCTGCCATGTTTTTAAAGAGCACTTTAAAAACAGTATCACTTCCAAACCCTTGCAATAAAAAGGAGCACTGCCAGTATTTTAATTCCTCTCGATACCCGGAACCACCGCCAGGCTGTGTCAGCTCCCGTCGGCATAGAGCAGAGGATGCCAGGGGGTGGACTCGGGGTTCAGGGCACTGAGACCGCTGCAGAGATGCCGTTCCCGGCCCCTACCTGTAGGGTCTGCAGGGAGATGACCTGCTCCCTTTTCTGCTCTTCCACCTGCCTCCCACCCACCTTCCCAGATACCCACATCATCCGCCAGGGCTTCTGAGGACTCTGGGCTTTTCCCAAACCTCACAGAAAATGTCACTTTAAAAACTGGTACAGAAGCACCTCTTAAAGATTCAAATGATAATTCAAAAACATTGTGGTGGTGAGGGGCACGTGCTATCCCGCTGGCGGGGGTGTGGACATGTCTTTCATGGGCTAGAGAAGTACTGTTCAAGGCGAGTGTCCCTGAGGCATGGGGGCCATTTCCCCCGGGGCTTCTGGTCTCCTCCCTCTGACCCAGGGCTCCCCAGACGTTACTGGGGCTGCATCCGCTGGGGGTGTGTGGCCTGTGCGCTGCAGAGCTCCAGATGACACCCACAGTGGTCTGTGGACACTCGCCATAAGGGGAGGTGCATGGTGTGGTGAAGCCTGAGGGTACGCTGGCTGTGCCATGTATGTGTCCAGGTCCGGGACGGGCCACTGTGGAGCCCACGGGTCCTTCGTCTCACTGTGTGCTGAGCCTCTGTCCCTTCTCGGGGACGTGTCCCCACCTGAGCCGGCCGCTCACTGTGCTTCAGGCTCCTTCTGTGAAAGCCGTGCTGGTCTCCACGGTGAACGTGGACGTGCATGGGGCCCAGTGAGCGGAATGGCAGGTTCCTCCAGGCGCTGCCCAGGTTCAGCTGTGAGCTGCTCCAGGTGTGGCCGCAGGGATTGGCGTTCCCATCTAGTTGTCGTTGCTGAGATGTTTAAAAATCAAACCCTCGGCCAACACAGTGGCTCACACCTGTGATCCAAGCACTTTGGGTGGCCAGGGCGGGAGGATTGGTGAGCCAGGAGTTGGAGGCCACCCTGGGCAACATAGCAAGACCCCATTCTACAAAAATTTTAGAAATTAGTCCGGTGTAGTGGGTCACACTTGTACACACCTGTGGTCCCAGCTGCTTGAGAGACTGACGTGGGAGGATCACATGAGCCCAGGAGTTCCAGAGCAGCTTGGGCAACATGGTGAAATCCCATCTCGACAAAAAATGCAAAAATTAGCCTGGTGTGTTGGCGCTCAGAAGCCGCTCAGGAGGCAGAGGAGGGAGGACTGTAGGAACCTGGGAGATCACGGCTCCAGTGAGCTGTGATCGAACAGCTGCACCTCCGGCCAGTGACAGAATAAAAAAACCCGGACCTGTCTCCCCACCCCCACACCCCGACATGCCTCCGACGCATGTGTCTTTTTCAAATGGCCGTTTTCTTACATGGCCACAGTGCAACTTTCACACCTAACAAAATGGCTAATTCTCTGGTAAGAGGAAGATTTAGTTGAAAGACACATTTTAGGAAGGCAGGTCGGGGCTGGGCACAGTGGCTCATGCCTATAATCCTAGCACTTTGGGAGGCTGAGGCCAGAGGATCACTTGAGCCCAGGAGTTGGAGACCAGCTGGGGCAACATAGCAAGACCCTGTCTCTATAAAATTTAAAAACTAGCCAGACGTGGTGGCATGCGCCTGTGGTCCTAGCTACTTGAGAGGCTGAGGAGGGAGGATTGCTTGAACCTGGGAGGTCGAGGCTGCAGTGAGCTGAGATCATTCCACTGCACTCCAGCCTGGGCGACAGACAAAGCAAGACCCTGATTCTAAAAATAAATAAGAAGGCAGGCCAGGCACAGTGGCTCACGCCTGTAATCCCAGCACTTTGGGAGGCCGAGGGGGGCTCTATCACGAGGTCAGGAGTTCGAGACCAGTGTGGCCAACGTGGCGAAACCCCATCTCTACTAAAATACAAAAATTAGCTGGGTGTGGTGACAGGTTCCTGTGATCCCAGCTACTCAGAAGGCTGAGGCAGGAGAATCGCTTGAACCTGGGAGATTGCAGTGACCCGAGATCACGCCACTGCACTCCAGCCTGGGTGACACAGCAAGACTCCGTCTCAAAAAAAAAAAAAAAAAGGAAAAAAAGAAGGAAGGCAAGTTTCCCATCCCACAGGAGTGGTGGTCTCCAGCCGCCTCCTTTTGGAGTCCCTGGCCAACAGGATACCTGTGGTGGTGGTGGGCGGGCGGTGGTGGTGGATAGGGGCTCAGGTGGGGCAAGGCTCACACCCCTGCAGCCTGGCTGGGCACCAGGGGCGTGTTGGCTTCTGAGTTGCCGATGGAGCTTTTGACCTCCTGCTGCTACACACTTCACATGGTGACATTTTATCTAGACCCTCTCCGCCACCCTACAGAGAAGGAGGCTGCCTGGTCAGTGCTGGTTCACACCAAGTGCCCGTCTCCCCCGGAACAGGCAGGAGGAAGAATTGTATGTTTCTGTAGCAGAGGGACAGGAGGAAGCAGAACCTCACCAGGCCCAACCCGTCACTCTCCTCGGGGTCCATTCGTTTTATCTTCTTTAAAAGGAGCTTTAACACTTTTATTTTTTCAATTCTGTTAATTCTGTTTGGGAATTTTCATAATTCGGGGACATGTATTTCCTAGAACAAAGAAACCCTGGAAACTGCGGGTGGTGGTTTAATGATCCCAGTGAGTGACTGGAATGGCAGTTTGGCACAGATAAGACGGTGGACCAGATCCATGGAAACAGACGCCCGCGTGCTGTCACAGCGGGGGGCGGAAGGACAGCCTGTCGGAATCTCCCGGGCACGTGGTCCTGTACCTGAACCCGGAGTTTCCACGCGGTGTTTGCATTCGTGCAACATTCAGGCTAAATAAGGAAGCAGGCAGTTAAGGTAGGAAAATTATTCTGCCTTAGTGGCTGACGTCCTGAGTGGCGGTCCCGCTCCCCAGCGCCAGCTGCGTCCAGATGAGGGTCCTGTTTTATGAAAACCGTGACTTGTCACACCATCCCTCTGTTGTCCCGTCCTCACCTTCCAAAAATAGCAGGCCCTGTGGCCGTGGCTTATTGCGATGAAAAAGATAAAAATAAGTGAAGGCTGAAATAGGTCCCGGACTTGAGAACGTACTTTTTAATGAAACTTGAGCAGCTGTTATTTTCCACTGCTTTACAAAGCATCTTTGAAAAATGCAGAATCGTAAAGAAGGATTCTAGAGACGCCGCGACCCTGCCTTTTGAGAACGTGGTGGTTCCTCGGCTGTGGGGTGGCAGAATCGCCCTTGTTCTGGCCCCGTTTCTCAGCCAAGCGCCAGGCGCCTGGCAGGGGCAGGCAGTTTAGGGTGGACCAAGGAGGCCATGGTGGTGGCTACACATAGGAGGTTATGGAAAATCCAGATATTTGCTTGTGAAGGAGGAAACATTTATGGTAGACTTTCTAAGAGTTTACTTCTTCTCAAAAAATTAAACAACCCACATGAGAGGCAGCCTCTTCAGTTTCCTTGGTGCACACACCGAAGCCGGCTCTTTGCATCAGACACAATATACGTACAGTGGAACAAAAGCATTTTCTTCTTCGCTTCCTATTTTCTGATCTCTAATTTGTGGCTTTAACCATATTTTTATGTACTTAGCTCATATCTACTGTAATACCTTAAACGAGAGCCATATAAGTCTAAATGTGTATGTCAGATGGAAAAATTGAAAGCTGTGTATTCAGCAATTCATTGAAACCATAAAAGAGTTGGCAAATACATCTATCATGCCCCTTGTAATGAACGTCACAGCCTTGAAAATCCATATGTTCATTAAGGTTTTCAACCACCATCAAGTGGCATTCTTACTCCAGGAATTATTAGATATTGTCAGAACTGAGTACAGCAGACGTCATTGGGAGACATCTTAGAAGTTAGTTATTTAAGAATAGGATTTGGCCTGAGATATTTCTGTTTCTATCTGTGTCCTACCCAAATTATTACCCTCTTAGGTTACAAGACTAACTTTAGCTAAAGGTGTATTTTCTGGGAAGGTTAGCAAATACTTTTTATAATTATCTCTTAGTTATAGGAATCGAGGAGAATGTCTTTCCTGTTTTGTTTTGCTCTTTTTAAAAAGTTATTTTTGATGACTTGTCCTCTATGAAAAATATGCACTTTTCTGTCCCTCAGAGGAAAGTGGAATAAGCTGGGGACAATTGCGTTCCTGCTGCAGGTTTCATTACGCCGCGTCCAGTGGGACGGTGGGCCTTAGAAAGGAGCCTGCTGGACAGAAAGTGAGGCGGACGGGGACACTGCCACAGGAAGAGGTGATGGGAACATGCCCCCAGAGGGCGTGGGTGGCATCATGACAACCGTTTTTGTTTCCTGTATTGCTTTAGTGTAAAGGAAAATGACAGCTCTAAAGAAGGAGCAGTCCTGCAGGACGTTCTGATGTCTGAGAATTCTGAGGCCTGTGTCCTTGCCAAACTGTCCAGTTTGCTAAGCGGTCATAGATAAATACTGTTAGACTTTAATATTCGTAGCACAATTGGTGTCTTGATTGGAACTGATATAACCATTGAAAAAGAGGGAAGATGCTTTTAAATGTGTTTTATGCAATTAAGTTAGTTGGTACCTAGATGAACAAATACGCTTTTTAAAACTTGACATAAAAATCTTTTATGCAAGTTTTGGCCTTCATCTGTGCTACTTAAACTTTTTAAATGCAAGGATTAAACAATGTATTTGGGTTAGCATGGCTGAACCACATTGCTTATTCTTTAAACCCAAATCCAGTTCCTAAAAACAATTCTAGTGCTGCCTCTCCCGGCTCTTCATTGCCTGCAGCCTGAGGGCGTCGTCATCTGTACGGCACCCTAGTGCTCAGTGGGTCTCCAGCTGGCATGGTCACTACCGCTCCCAGATGGGCTCTGCCAGGGACAGGGACAGAGCAGACTGCATGGGCCTGGCGTGCAGGTGACCAGATAGAGGCAGCTCAGCTGTGTCCAAACAGCTTTTCCCATCACTTTCCCGGTCGACACTCATGGCAGCCGCTGCGTCCAGTGACAGACACAGTCAATTCTTTGAGTCAGAAAGGGAAGGACAACACTAATGTTCGCATGAACCCCAGAAACGTGAAGGAGGGGCACACGCGCACAGTAGGACATCTGGAAGCTGAGCGTGGCAGTGTAAAGGGCGATGGAGCCCCCGGGCCCAGCCTGTGTTGCACTGCCTGCTTCTGTTCTGATGGGCGGTAACTGAGGGTTCACCAGGAAGTGCCTGGCACCCCCGTCTTGCTCGTGAAAGAGGCAGATCCAAGCACCCGAGGGGGTGTCCTTGACAAACATTTCGCCACATCATTCAGCCATATAGAAAACAGACCTGGAAAAATCTCAGATTCCCCAAGGAGCCACTGCTCACTGCCCGGGGTGTGGCACACAGCAAGGCTGCTCCTGCCCCTGCTGCTCACCGTGGCGTGAGGATGGGCTGACCTGACCACCCAGTCCTGTCTTCAAAACAAGACTAAGGGTAGCAGCCAGCTCCAAGGAGAGCTGTGCTGGGTGCTCTGGGGGGTGTTAGGACCCCTGGCACCCAGTGTCCCTCAGCAGATGGCCGGTGATTCTGTAACAAGGCGGCCAGTGCCCACAGTGCAGGCAGGAGGCACCTTATCCCCGACTTGGGCTCTGATCCAGGAGGAAGTTGTTTCTCCGTGTGAGATGCGGAAGAGTCCACCCATCCACAGAGCAGAACGGGGTCTCAGTCAAACTTCTTCCCACAGATTAGCCCCCAGGATGTGCCCTGAGCCCTGCAGGACTGGGCAGAAGGCGAGGATGGGCCCTTCCAGGCCCCCTTTGGCTAAACCTTGTTCTACCAGAGCGTTCAGGTGCAAAGACCTCGCCTCAGGCCTCA
The DNA here is from genome assembly GCF_000951045.1 of Mandrillus leucophaeus. Lineage (NCBI taxonomy): Eukaryota > Metazoa > Chordata > Mammalia > Primates > Cercopithecidae > Mandrillus > Mandrillus leucophaeus. The sequence continues at coordinate 624,568 of NW_012101587.1, read as the reverse complement.
GAGCCTCCAGCAGCTGGTGGTTGCTCCCAGATCTCCGAGCAGTGGTTTGAACAAGGCAGCAGCAAAGTGGGAGAATTTTAGTCTGAGAAGAGTCAGAAAATCCTTAGGAATTGCTGACTTCCAGGTTGTTTCATTACCATCTGAAAAACCCTCACAAGGCTCGGGCTCTCCTGGAAAACAGGAGATCAGGCTTTTTTTTTTTTTTCCTTTTCCTGAGACGGTCTTGCTCTGTTACCCAGGCTGGAGTGCAGTGGCACAATCTCAACTCACTGCAGCCTCGACCTCCTGGGTTCAAGCCATCCTCCTCCCTCAGCCTCCCAAGTAGCTGGGACCACAGGTGCACACCACCATGTCTGGCTCATTTTTACATTTGTTTGTAGAGATGGGGGTCTCACTACATTGCCCAGGCTGGTCTTGAACTTTTGGCCCTCAAGTGATCCTCCTGCCTTGGCCTCCCAAAGTGCTGGGATTACAGGTGTGAGCCACCACGCCCAGTCTTAGGTCAATTTTTAAAACAAACAACAGCAAGATTTTTTTTTACATTGTTTCTGCCATGTTTTAGGAATTGCTTTTCCTCCCAGGGCTTGTATGTTTAAAGTTTTACTCTCAGAACATGTAAGGGACGTCCTGCATTTCAGGATCCTGGGTCTCTGTCTGTGAAGGACTTTCCGTCTGTGAGTCTTTCCTCTTGCAGCTTAAAATGGGATTATTTTCACTTTATTCAGAGGCCCTGTTAGTCACAGCCAAACACAGACACGTATGCTATCGCAAAGGAGCCGGAAGTAGGACAGTTGGTGATAAAGTCCTGGATGGACGAGATAAATGGTGTTGGCAGAGCTCTGTTGTCCAGACAGCAAGAAACCGGCTGCCCCCAGGAAGCGAGGATGGAGGGCACACACCAGGAAAGGGGGGCGTTTTGACAGTCGGCAGGGCTGCCTTGGAAGTCAGATTTCAAATGGAATCAAGACTGGTAGAGTGAGGGTCTGCAGTGAGGAACTTGAGGGAACCCATCAGGCGAGAGCCTTCTCGATGCTCCTCCGGGCCCCTCACGAGAGGGGATCCCGCACCGCGCGGCCGGGAGCTCCGGACGAAGTGTCAGAGCTGGAGAGTCAGCAGGCCTCGCGTGGTGTTGCTGCCTCTGTGTATGCCTCCGAAGCGACTCGGTGCATCTCAGTGTTGATTTCAGAGCAGGGGAGATGCCGACGTGTCCCGGTGGCTCTCTCAGCATAGCGGAAGGCGAGCGGCAGCGTGACGTCCTCCTCCACTGGCCACCTGCCTCCCCCAACCCCACATAAAAAATGTTTAAGGCACATTTAAGCTAGTACCGGAGAAATGACTGAAAAATAAGTATAGCCAAGTAGCAGAAGACTGTGTGTGGGAGGGCGTCCACTGGTGTCTGTGTTTGTGTGTGTAAGGGGGGCGTCTGCTGATGTGTGTGTTGTGTGTATGTAGGGGGACATCTGCTGATTTGTGTATGGGGGGGTGTCTGCTGATTTTTGTGGGGGGTACATCCACTGATGTCTATGTCTGTGTGTTTTGTGTGGGGGACGTCTGCTGATGTGCTTGTTTTGTGTGTGGGGGGTGCGTCTACAGATGTCTGTGGGGGGGCATCTGCCGGTGTGTTTTGTGGGCGGGGGGGGGCATCTGCTGGTATGTGTGTGTGTTTTGTTTGTGTTAAAAGGCGCACACCGCAGGAAAGGAAAGTGGTAGTAAACACCCCCCACCCCCAGCCTTCCCTCACCTCAGACACACCAAGTTCCGGGCTCTGAGCACCCTGCAGGTGAAACAGGGAGGACCAGAGAGGGAAGGGACAGCGGGGCAGATATGGAGGAGAGAGGATGGGCATCTGGGGCCAGGAGCTGGCCGGGCAGGGTGGGAACCCTCCTGTCCCAGGGTCTGAGTCGCCCCCCCAGGCACCAGCCAGTAGGCCCATTCCAGCTTTCCATGACTTTCCTAGTAAGTACTGAAAGAACAAACGCACATCTAACACTGTGGCTTTGTCCAGTGGGGCCCCAGGCCACCATCTGAGAGGATCTGGGGGCAGGCGACTGTGCAGGGCCCAGCAGAGCCTGCGAGCTCAGACCCCAGTGAGGGTCAGCCCCGCCCTGTCAGCTCTGGGGTCCCAGGCGGCCATTCCCACTCTCTGAGCCTTCCGTGGTCCCATGGACAGAATGGGTGACTACAGTGCCTGCCTTTGCCCCTCCTGGGACTGTTGCCAGGAGCAGACAGGCAGGTGCCCGGAGGGCCAGGCAGGTGCCCCGAGGGCCAGGCAGGTACCTGGAGGGCCAGGCAGGTGTCCCGAGGGCCAGGCAGGGCTGCGTAACTGCTGGGGAAAAGGGTGGTTTGTTCATTCCTTAAAATGTAAGATCCTTAATTGCTTTCAGAAACCAAGCATTCAGAAACGCAGAAAAATGTTGCTTCCAAGCCAGGCAGAGAGGGGGCAAAATATATCAAACAACGTTCAGGCCCTCACAGCTCCGTTCTGGCTCTCATCGTTCTCAGCGTAGAGAAACGAAACTCCTGCGTGAAACTTAAGAGGTGAACTTTGGGTAACTCACTATAGGGTGAAGTTTAAATGTCAACTTTCTTTCAAAATGATGATCAAAAAGAAGAAACTGGTTATGTGAAGGTCGAATACTTGACTGAGAAAGGCATCTCGCCTACGGCTTGTTTACGCACAGCCAGTGAGAGCTTGTGTGGCCCCAGCAGGGGCACGGAGAAGATCCACAGGTGGGGCAGTGAGAGCCACGCCTGCCCGTGGACTTGGTAGTTTTTATATTTAAAAATATACTGATTTCCTCCTTCACTCCATTTCAGATGTGTATGGAGAGGTGGGTGTGAGTGTGGGTGTGTGCATATGGCCTCCAGGGAGGCACTCGGCCCGCAGCAAGGATTCAAAACGCCACACTCGAGTTTTAGGAAAAAACAATAGTTTCCACCTGAGGAGCATTTTAGAGAAAAATCTAATATAAGGGGGAAAAAACCTTCCTTATTAAATGAAATTGTGGTGTAACAGCTCACCACATCCTGTTGCGGGGACATCTGACGTTAAGCAAAGTGAGTTTCCTCTTTCAGGTTCTCCCACACGCCGTGAGGGTCACATGTTACCTGCAATTCAAAATGCGCCGTGAAGGGAAAAAACCCTGTGTGTCTGTGGAAAAGCTGAATAAGAAGATGGAAATTATCAGCCGAGAGCTGGTATGGGAAACCGTAGGTGTCATCAGCAACTATACCCAAGGAAGCCGCCCCCGGAATAGCAAGGGCAGAGCTGGGCAGCTGTGGCTGACCTCATGGGTCAGAAGTGCTCGTGGCGGGAGGGAGTGGGGGGGTCCCCTCCTGTCTTTCAGCCCAGCGCCAGCGAGCCACGTGGCCTCAGACCGACCCCCGGGATGGGCCCGTTGTCCACCTGTGAAAGGGGAAGCTGTGGCTTTCCTCAGGGTTGCAGCACAGGCCGCGTCTGCGGGGTGAGTGCAGCTCCACGCAGGGCTCTTCTCCGCGGTGTGGACGGTTGGGCAGCGCGGCCTCCTCTGCGGTTCGGTTGCTGTGCCATCCTCTGCTGAGTGGCATCGGGGTTGTCTCTCCCGCTCTCTGTCAGCTGCTGCTGTGGGGCGTCGGGAAGGCACTGGAGGGTGCCTGGGCTGTGTCCGATCCCAGCCGTGTGTCCCTGCAGTGTCTGAGACCTTGTGGGACACACTTGACCCGGCGCTGGGACAGGGTCGGCTGACACGCACCGCCAGCCCACAGAGTAGGGTGCAGGCTGCTGGCTCCTTAGGCCCCGACAGCTCTCACAAGGCCGGCCCTCCTCCCCTCCCCTCCCGAGGGCTCAGCAGCCGCAGACAGAGGCAGAGAGAGCAAAGGAGGCTGTGGTGGTCTCCGGCGGGAATCTGGGTGGCTAGGGGACACACCGAGGAACTTTCCCGCCCCCCACCAGGCTCTCCCACCAAGGCTCAGGTGCCCGTGGGCAGCAAGGGGAAGCCCCACTGCCACACCGCTTCCCCTTTCACCCCTCAGCAGACGTGCCCCTCCTGTGCCCGTGGAGAGCAAGACGGCTCTCGGCTGCCATGCAGGCGGCCTGTCCCACAAACACGATGGAGACCTGAGATGCCGTGTCCACGTTGTCACCGTCACTATCACCCATCATGTCCCCTCACTATTGCCCTCAGGCCTCCCCACGTTCCATCATTACTACCCCTCAGGCCTCTCTACATCCCACCATTATTACCCCTCAATCCTCCCCACGTCCCACCATTATTACCCCTCAATCCTCCCCCACGTCCCACCATTATTACCCCTCAATCCTCCCCACGTCCCACCATTATTACCCCTCAGGCCTCCCCACGTCCCACCATTATTACCCCTCAGGCCTCCCCACGTCCCACCATTATTACCCCTCAGGCCTCCCCACATCCCACCATTATTACCCCTCAATCCTCCCCACGTCCCACCATTACTACCCCTCAGGCCTCCCCACGTCCCACCATTATTACCCCTCAGTCCTCCCCACATCCCACCATTATTACCCTTGAGTCCTCCCCAAATCCCACCATTATGACCCCTCAGGCCTCCCCACGTCCCATCATGACTACCCCTCAGACCTCCCTTCTGTCCCCTTCATCATTGCCTCTCAGGCCTCCCTCCTGTCCCTGTCACTGTTACCCTTCATGACCCACCCACGGCTTCATTAGTTCCTTGTCGTGTCCCCGTCTTTCCCGTTTGTATCATTTAGGACTCTTTCGACCCCACAATCACTATTCTGACTGGAGTCCTTTCTTCTGGAGCTCCGCAGGCCGGGGCTGGGTGAGGACCTGAGCCTGGCCCTCTTCATGCATTGAGCAGCCGCCCTCCCACAGGTGGGGCCTGTTCTGAGCTCCCGGAATCCCCGCCGTGTCTCCCTCCTGAGCAGCTGGCTCCTCCTGCCTCCTTGCAGATGTCTTTTGTTGCAAGGCTGAACCAGTGCAATGGGAAGAGAGTTAACTGGTCTCAAATTCTGGGGCATCCCCGTCTCGTGCCACAGGTGCCGAGCACAGCAGGGCGTGGGGCTCCTGGGGGACGCTGCGCTCAGCAGCACGGTGGGCGCCAGGACGCTGAGGAACCAGCAGCCCAGGGCGTTTGGGTGGGGCCGTTCGACCTCTTAAGGAGCAGAGCCCTCTTCCTCTCTGCATTGTGCCGAGGCCCTGTGGCGCCGCCCGAGTGTCACGGAAAGTGCCTGTGGCATAGGAGCTGCCGCGCGTACTCCGGACAAGTCGGGTCCTGCATGCCCATCCAGGAGCACCTGGGCCCTGCTAGGGAATCCTCATTAGTGTTTGTGAAGAGTCACACGGAGGGCGGGAGCCCGGGCTCCTTCTGGTGCCTTCCACACCGGGGGCGGAGCCCTCTGCAGAGAGCCTGGCTCTGTGTCCTGTAGCTGAGCGCCAGGTCCCGTCCTGGGCAGGGGCCAGGTTCAGCGGGGCCTCTGAGCAGGGCTGGCGGGGAGCCCACGTGTGCCTGTGTCTTTATGGAGGCTGAGCTCCCACACAGGACGGAGTCGGGACCCTCTGTGGGCAGCGCGTCAGGAGGTGCTGCAGGTGGGGCTGGGCGTGTGGGGCACCTTCACTTGCCCGGTCTCTGGCCCCACAGCCCTTGGGCGAGCCGGCCTGGGGTGTGTGTTTGCAGCCAGGATTCCTCCTGGAGCTCAGTGCCAGTGCGTCCCTGTTATCAGTTTCCATGACACAGTTCCTGGTTCTCCATCTGTGTTTTGTTATTGTTATTCTTAAAAATAGTCAGGGGGGTTGTTGAAAGGGAATTTAGGGAAGTGAGTGGGGTGATGAAATGCACACCCACTAATTGCTCCAGGAAAAGCCGCCCTGAGACAGGCCGGGGCCTTTGCAGAAACACATGGGGCTTATCTGGGCTCTGGGAGCTCCAGCCCAGGGCAGAGGGAAGCCCGGGCAGTTCCGTGACGTCAGCGCACGCCCTGCCAGAACCTGGGAGGGAGATGGGACGTGGTGACAGTGCTGGGGGCACATTCCCTATCTCAGCGCCCATCAGGGCAGCCGCGGCAGGAGGTGGGTGGAGCGGGGATGCCGGCAGCTCACAAAAGGCCCTCGCAGTGCCGCTTGTTTCCTCTGCATCTGCCAGAAGTCACAGGTGACGGGGACATCACAGGTGTGTGGGGGACTCAGGGACACCGCCGTCCAGGTGACGGGAACATCACCGGTGTGTGGGGGACTCAGGGACACCGCCGTCCAGGTGACAGGGACATCACTGGTGTGTGGGGGACTCAGGGACACCGCCGTCCAAAGGGAAATAAAAATCAGGAAGAGCCTGAGAGGGAGGCTCAGGCAACACTGGTGCTGACCCCACGGAAGTGCTGGTGTGGACCCGCGGGTCGCTGGGTCTGTGGAGAGACACCCGTGGCATCTTCGCAGCTTCGCGGCCAGCACCTGGCACCTGCACTTTGGCCGTCAGAGACGTGCTGGCACCGTGCTACGGACGAGGGTGGGTTTCTGCTAGCAGAAACCTGGCGACCCCAGCTCTCTGCCGAGACAGCCAGGCGCTGGTTCACGACACTCATGGACCAGGGTGGGACCGAGGAGGAAATGCAGGTTCCTGGGGGGAACGCCTTGTCACAGGCGTGAGCGTCACTGACGAGAAGCAGGGCTGGGGGCGTTTCTTTGATGTTTATAGATACTTGCTGGAGAGGCGTGTTTGCCTAATACTTTCTCAATTTTTCTTTTCTTGCAGTAAATGAAATAATACGAAATGACCTCTCCAGCACGAGCACCCACTCCTAGTTGCCACATTGGAGCACTCGGTTCAGCGGGGCTGTGCTGACTTCAGCAGACAGAGACTTTTGAATAAATAAACTGAACACACAGCTGGTACCACTCGGAACCTCCAGTTGGCTGAATGCTAGGAGCTGAACATTAATACGTGCAACGACGTGGCTCTCCACCAAGAAGGAAAGCCCGGAAGAAGGGAGGCCACTGTGTCTCCTGGAGAAGTCATCTCACGACAACAGAAGGGAGGTGGCTGGGCTGAGACAGGAGACCCACCGTGCAGGGGCCTTTCATGGGAACGGCCCACATGCAGTCTGACCCCAAGCCCAGCCCTTCTCGCAGCCCTGGGGTTCAATACTGGAAGTGCCTTATTTAACTCGACAGGGCATCGTAGAACTGAGCATTGGATTTGCTACTGTAGGAGTATTTGTAGGAGCAGAAACTGTAAACACATTTCATTGTGAGGTTTTACCCTTTGTATGAACGAAGAGAACACTGGCAGGCTGCGGGAGGACCCTCATACGAGTCTCCTACGTTTGGAACGTTTTCTGGGCTGTCACGTACAACCTTGCTGCCTCACCCAGTGTGTTCTAGAATCTTCCAGTCTGTCATCTCAGCTCTTCTGTAACACGCTTCCCTCGTCTGTGCAGTCGAAACCGTAGGCCTGTTCATAGTCGCATGCTAGCATCTTTGTTTTTAATCTGGCTTCGAACATGGCACAAGTAAGTTGAATAGCACATCAATAGGTTACTGGACAAAAGCAGAAAAACCTGCTACAGGATAGACTGCATTTGCATGTGTGTACATATCTAGGCATCTATTTATGGATAAATAATAAAAGAGCCGATGCGTCCTCGCCCGGGAGGGCTTCCCTGTCAGCAATAACCGGCATTCGTTTTGGAACCTGCATCTGGGGCTCCGGGCGCTGCTCTTGCTGGCGTCCATCGCCGCCTCGGACGGCTGTGCATTTTCTCGTCGCGTGCAGTTCGAGGAGGACCCCAGAAAGCCAGGAGCTGTGATTCACAGTAGCTGTAGGTTACCAGACGGCAGCATTAGAAAGGGATTGTAAATAACATGCAACATGAGTGTAACATATTTGTTCAGTTATAAGATGATTGTTTCACAGAAGCCTTACCACTCTTTGCTTCATCTAAGAAAACCAATACCAAAAACGACGCTTTAATGAACGCTCAGCCCCGCGTAGTGTTTTCAGATGAGTTACGGTTAACAGATTGGTTCATGTAGGCTTTGCTGTGGCACTTTGTACAATTAACTGCTTATTACGTATGATTACTCGCAGTGATCTATTGTTCCATATAACCCAAAAGCATGGTTTATTCATTAAAACACGGTTGACCTGAACTCGTGCCTTAGGAATTAATGCCCCCTCATGGAACCTGCTTGAACTGCACCTGCGGGTGGAGGCTCCGGCTGTGAACGCCACTGATGGAGAAAGGGCTCCTGCAGGAGGAACGGCCTGTGACGTGCACTCCGCACGATCGCGTCTCGTGTCTCCCTCACAGAAAGAAACACCCTGAAGGCCATCCCGTCAGTCTGCACGCAACCGTGAAGACGTGTGGCCGCGTCCTGCCTGCAGCTGGGTACCCTGCACCCGGCATCCTGGGAGTCACATGCAGCCTTTCTCAGGGGACTGCCATCGAAAAGGAAACGTTTGATGTCTGTGTCAGCTGTAGTTAGGAAATAGATCCAATAAAGCCGTATTTTTTTTTGCTGGACAGGCATCTGCGCGTGGTTCATGACATGCGTGGAAGATTCCGCTTTGTTCTTGGTGTTTGCAGTTGGGTATAATTGGATCGTCTGTGAGACGAGCTTGTGTTGGGAAGGCTTGTAGACGCGGCCGTTCGCCGTTGGAAGGGCATCTTGCCAGTACAGCTCGTCCCTTTCTTCTATGTTTAGGTGAAAACCTGCTGTAGAAATTTGCGAGACGCCGGATAGTTCCCAGGCCCTGTAACTGAAGCGGCTCAGAAATGTTCATCCGGGCGAGGTGGAGAAGGAACTCCTGCTAGTGCCAAATGTTTTTGCTGAGAGGAATATCCTGGGTGAGGCTTTGGCCACACGCACAGTCACATGCCATTTGACAGTCCTCTGGCGAGGAAGCGTGTGTGTGGAAAGCCGCAGGTTCTCGCCGTCTCTCCCTGCTTCTTGAAGCTGCTCTTCCCCTTTTCCCCACCCAAGCTCCCTACTTCATGTTTGGGTGGGAAAATGTTACCTGGCCATGAGTTAAAATATGAAACTTGGAACTTTTACAGCAATTACTGTTCTCATGTTTCAGAAACATTTTTCATTTAGGACTTTACAAAATGCAAGAATTCCAATTTCTTTTGCTCAGAGGTGTTCAGGTTGAGTTAAAGGACTAGAGAAGTCATCACCACTTAAACAATTAGTAAGCATCTATCCCCCGGTCTTCTGCACTTGACAATATTTGAAGTGAGCCTGAGAACACTGTCAAAGAGCCCACGTGCGGTGGTGTGAGGAGAGCACAGGAGGCCAGCGTTCCGGGGGAGCGGGAGGAGACCCCGCAGGCGTCAGGAGCCCTCAGCTGTCAGGGAGCAGGGAAGGTCCCACGTGCGGTAGTGTGAGGAGAGCACAGAGGCCAGTGTTCTGGGGGAGATCTCAGCTCTCAGCGAGTGGGGGAGTTGGTTAAGCCCTTGCTTTCCTCCAGCTGGCCCCAGTCAGGGCCTAACAGAGCCTTGGACTATTCAGCCCCGAGGCGGCCAGCACGTGCCCATCGCTTCCCTCTGCTGAGAGCAGAGCTGTCCACGCAGAATGCACTGGAAGCTCTTCCTTGGTTTCAAAGTGACCTTTTGAAACCACCTTGCTTGTTCTCAACCCCAGTAATAGAATATTCCAAAATCTTGAATGTATAAAGTGATAGTTTCTGCAAAAGAGGTTGAGCTTCTGCGAATAACCCTCTTAGTGTTTGTGCCTTTTAGGGTGATTTTGAGTAACTAGAAAAATGCACCCACAGGCTGATTACCAGCCAGAGGTTCTGCCTGTCAGGGGGAAAAGCTATCGGGCAGTTACGTGCGCCACCCTCACGTGTACACCAGAACCAAGACTGCGTTTTCCTGGAAGGCTAAGAGAGGTCAGCTTCGGGAGGCAGCGGAACCACCTTCCTGGTCTTCGCTGGCCTCTCTAGGACGTGGTCCTCGGTGACCAAAATCCTGGGGGAACCTGGGGGATGGGGCGTTTTCTGAGACCCAGCCAGAGGCAGGGCAGCCGCAGCCGCCCACAAGACCACATGCGCTTTGCTCCTGAGCAGACTGGGTGGCACGAAAGTAATGAAGTACCAAGTTTCCCCTCAGAGCCAAGTGGAGCCCAGGAAAGACCCAAGTGCTCGAGCTTCCGGCCCTGGCAAGGGCATCTCGTTACATGAACAACCTGGGCCCCTTCCCCCAGCATTCCCCTCCCCAGCCGGGACGCACCCTGGCCCCGCTTCTAGAGAAGGACCCAAAAAATCAGCTGTTTCCGCCAGTTCTGCCACATTCCCCACACGGCGTCCCCACCAGTGACGTCACCGGAGGTTGTCTCATCTCAACGTGAATATTTTTAAAAATATGTTCCGTGTTGAGATTAACAAGCTACACCTGAGTGAATGAGTGGCGCGAGCTCAGGGCACGCTGACACCGAGATAAAATAACCTCATTAGGAGAAGTCCGGGACCAGCTTTGTGGGTTTTTTAACACTGTAAATTCACATAAGATGAAAGCAACCACTTTAAAACATACAATTCCGTGGTGGTTTGTACATTCACAAGGTTGTGTAGCCACCACCTCTGTGTCCATAATCTTTTTGTCACCCCCAGATAAAACCCCGTGGCCTTCAGCAGCTGCTCCCCGTGTCCTCCCCGCCCCCTGCAGTCCCTGGGACCTCGGGTTAACGCGCCTCTGGATTTGCCCGTCCAGGCATTTCATGTCAATGGAATCATAAATGTGGGGCCCTTTGTGGCTGGTGTCTTCCCCGTAGTATGTTTCCAAAGGTCATCAGTGTTTCCCAAGGTCACCCGTGTGGTCACGTGGGTCAATATTTCATCCCTTTTTATGGCCAAGTCATGTTTCCCGGGTGATGGGGACCCCACGTCGCGCTGCCCCTTTGTCGGCTGGTGGGGCACGGTGGCTCCCACCTCCTGGCTGCCGTCAGCTGCGCTGCTGTGAACGCTGGTGTTCAGGTTTTTGTTCAGGTCCCTGTTTTCAATTATTTGGGGCATATTCCCTGGGAGTAGAACTCCTGGGTATTACGGTAATTGCATGTTTAACTTTTTGAGGAACTGTTTTCTCCTCCTCAGTTTTTAAATTATCCATCCCTAAGACAGATCCTGGCTCACTAACCTAATTTGGAATCACATATGTGAAGCACATCATATTTATAATTATTTATGCCAAAAAAATTAAGTTAGGTAGAAGATGACTAAATGTTCATTTATACCAAAGCAGAAAGCAGACCCCCCAGCCAACCCCACCTGCAGCCCC
>NW_012101587.1:609370-612310 GCF_000951045.1 Mandrillus leucophaeus | reverse complement strand
GGGGGGAGCTAGGGGCGGCCTGGGTCCCATCCGGACAGGGGAGCTGGGTGATTCAGGCCCACAGTACTCAGCCTCTCACGGGCTGTTCCCCCTCCCTGCTGTGCCCGCTCTTCCAACCTGGGCATTGGGGGCACGGTCTGGGCTCCCACTCCACCCGCCACAGCTCTTCCCAGCTGAGAATCTGCAGAGGTGCATTTTCCAGACTGCACATTTGTGTCTGAGGGGCCTGCTGGCTGCACAGACCCTGGTAGTGTGAATGTTGCCTTACGGGGTCCCTGGGTGGTGCAAACGCCACGCCCCTCTCGTGCTGCAAACGCCACGCCCCTCTCGTGCTGCAAACGCCACGCCCCTCTCATGCTGCCCAGCACAGATGTGGGGACAGGTCCTACCCAGAGGCAAAGCGGGCCCCCAGTGGCACCGTTGGAATGCTGTGGACTCTCAGCAGACACCTCGCCCTCTCTGCAGTGGGGGTGTCTGCTTTCCTGGGTGCGGTTCTCATGGGAGACAGCTGCGCGCTGAGCCCCCGAGGGAGGGGAGGTGCCTGTGAGACGTCAGCAGAGACCAAGTGCCCAGCCGGCTCCAGGGCTCTCAACAACTCCCTTCTGGGGATGCCAAGGTGGGCTCTCTCCCCCAGGCAAAGCCCAATGCCATGCCCGGTGCCACTCACACAGCTGTGAGGCAAGATCTGCCACCTGTGACCTTCAGGGAAACCCTCCCCTTCCCCAGCCTCAGTGTCCTCATCTGGAGAACTGAAGGGGAGCCTTCTTCACCACAGCCCCATCCTGGAGGCTGAGATCTGTGGGTAGGCAGGACCCCCTGCCAGGAAAACAGTGCTAACCCCAAACCCAGTGAGTGAGCGCGTCGTGCTGTCCGCTGGAAGGAGGCGAGAGTGGAGGAAAACAGGAGGCACAGCTCATGGGAAGCCATGGGGAGGGGCCAGGACGCCAGCCTCGGAGGCCACGGGCAGGGCTACCTTCCAGGTGTCCGGGACAAGAGCTCTGAGAAAGGGAACGGTCAGTGTTAGGCCTCAGGTCCGAGGGCACCGGGTGCTGGCGGCAGGAGGGCTTGGGTCGGAGCGGGAGGGTGGCAGGTTTTTATCTCCCAGAAGTGACCGAGGCCACATTTATGGACCCACAGGCTCCTCTGAACCTTGCTGTCCCCTGGCTGAGGGATGGAGGCGCCTTCCCCTCCCTTGGCCTGCACGGACTCTGTGACAGCCTCAGCGAAGGTCACGCAGGGAAGCAGCTCTCCAGGACATGCAGGGCTGGGCTGGGCTGGACAGCATCCTCCGTCCGCTTCCCCGGGACACTCCCCCTCAGCACCAGCCAGGGTGTGAGGAAGCCCAGGCCACACAGGGAGGCTGCAGCAGGTGTCCCAGCAGGGCCCGGGCGGAGGTCCCAGTGGACAGCACCAGCCATGCAAGAGAGCGAGCGAGTAAGAGAGAGAGAGAAATGTAAGACTAGTGAGCAGCCAGCAAATGAACGAGCCTCTGAGCCTCCCCAGCTGCACAGAAAGCAGGACCCATTGGTTCCTGCTGAGCTCTGCAATAGTGAGGTGTGGTGTAAGCCACTGACTTTTGGGTGTCAGGTGTAGAGCAGCAGAGGACGTGGCCATGAGAAGCCGGAGAGGTGGCGGGCAGGGGCCAGCCCCGGGGCCCTGTGAGTGACAGTAAGGACTCAGCTGGGACAGGTGGCGGGAAGGTGCCCAGCAGAGGAGGCCTTGAGTCAATGTGAGGTCTGAAGTGGCCCCACTGCTGTAGCTGAGAACAGGCTGCCTGGGGCAGGGAGACCAGTTAGGAGGCTCGGGAAGGTGACGATAACGAGCGGGTGGCATTAACAGCAACCCCAGTTGCACCAATAGTGGCAACCATGGCGAAGGTGCTGGAAAGGGGTCCCATTCGGGTCCCGTGTCAGAGCCGGGGGCCTCGGGGCAGCGCTGGAATGGACGCGGGGTAGGCGAGAGTTGGCTGGGGACGGCTCCAGGCTAGGGGCAGGAAGAGCCCCCTTGGTGCTGGCCCCACCAAGGCTCAGCAGACAGAGCCCCACTCACGACACACACATACCATCCCACCGGCGCCACCCTTTCAGATCTCCTGTGGGTCGGCTGGAGCCCTGGGGGACCCTGCGGGGTGCTCTTCCCGGGCCGACCCAGCCAGTACCTGGGCACAGCGGCCGCTAGGGCCACCCGGGTCTCCTAGGCACCAAGTGCTCAGGCAGAGCCTTTCCCAGGCCACACCACCGCTGCCGCCCATCCACCACCCTCCTTCCTTCCCACGCTCCTTCCATGGTTCCTAGCCCGGCCTCATGTTCCCAGGCTGTTCTCCTCGCTGCTTCTCCCAGGAGTGGCCCTGGAAGTCTGCACGTCTAATGCCACATGGCATCTGCCTCTCCAGGAACTCAGCTGACGGACTGCAACATCCACGGCTGTAAAGGAAGGACGTTATTCATTCCAAACCTGATGTTCTTTGCAGTCTCGGCAGCTCTCCGAGTGTCACTAACTGTCTGCTGGCAAAGAGAGAACCTGGATATGGGAGGCCATGCGGAGTCCCCTTGTAGCTGCAGAGATGGCACTCCCAGCACCTCCAGGTCCCACCACCTCCAGATCCGAGCACCTCCGGGGTCCCAGCACCTCCAAATCCCAGCACCTCCGGATCCCAGCATCTCCTGGTCCCAGTGCCTCCAAATCCCAGAACCTCTGGATTCCAGCGCCTCTGGGTCCCAGCACCTCTGGGTCCCAGCATCTCCTGGTCCCAGCACCTCTGGGTCCCAGCACCTCCAAGTCCCAGCAGCTCTGAATTCCAGCACCTCTGGGTCCCCGCACCTCCAAATCCCAGCACCTCCAAATCCCAGCACCTCCGGGTCCCAGCACCTCCAGGTCCCAGCACCTCCAAATCCCAGCATCTCCAGGTCCCAGCACCTCCAAATCCCAGCACCTCCGGGT